>NC_057814.1:586295548-586365433 GCF_018294505.1 Triticum aestivum | reverse complement strand
GTCCTATTCGGACTAGGGGGGAAGGGCGCGCGGCCCTTGCCCTGGCCGCCTCTCCTCTTCTCCACAAAGGCCCACTATGCCCATTAACCCCCAGGGGGTTCCGGTAACCCCTCCGGTACTCCGGTAAAATCCCGATTTAATCCGGAACACTTCCGATATCCAAATATAGGCTTCCAATATATCAATCTTCATGTCTCGACCATTTCGAGACTCCTCGTCATGTCCGCGATCACATCCGGGACTCCGAACAACCTTCGGTACATCAAAACATATAAACTCATAATATAACTGTCATCGAAACGTTAAGCGTGCGGACCCTACGGGTTCGAGAACTATGTAGACATGACCGAGACACGTCTCCGGTCAATAACCAATAGCGGAACCTGGATGCTCATATTGGCTCCCACATATTCTACGAAGATATTTATCGGTCAGACCGCATAACAACATACGTTGTTCCCTTTGTCATCGGTGTGTTACTTGCCCGAGATTCGATCGTCGGTATCTCAATACCTAGTTCAATCTCGTTACCGGCAAGTCTCTTTACTCGTTCCGTAATACATCATCCCGCAACTAACTCATTAGTTGCAATGCTTGCAAGGCTTAAGTGATGTTCATTACCGAGTGGGCCCAGAGATACCTCTCCGACAATCGGAGTGACAAATCCTAATCTCGAAATACGCCAACCCAACAAGTACCTTCGGAGACACCTGTAGAGCACCTTTATAATCACCTAGTTACGTTGTGACGTTTGGTAGCACACAAAGTGTTCCTCCGGTAAGCGGGAGTTGCATAATCTCATAGTCATAGGAACATGTATAAGTCATGAAGAAAGCAATAGCAACATACTAAACGATCGAGTGCTAAGCTAACGGAATGGGTCAAGTCAATCACATCATTCACCTAATGATGTGATCCCGTTAATCAAGTGACAACCCATGTCAATGGCTAGGAAACTTAACCATCTTTGATCAACGAGCTAGTCAAGTAGAGGCATACTAGTGACACTCTGTTTGTCTATGTATTCACACATGTATTATGTTTCCGGTTAATACAATTCTAGCATGAATAATAAACATTTATCATGATATAAGGAAATAAATAATAACTTTATTATTGCCTCTAGGGCATATTTCCTTCAGTCTCCCACTCGCACTAGAGTCAATAATCTAGATTACACATTAATGATTCTAACACCCATGGAGCCTTGGTGCTGATCATGTTTTGCTCGTGGAAGAGGCTTAGTCAACGGGTCTGCAACATTCAGATCCGTATGTATCTTGCAAATTTCTATGTCTCCCACCTAGACTAAATCCCGGATGGAATTGAAGCGTCTCTTGATGTTCTTGGTTCTCTTGTGAAATCTGGATTCCTTCGCCAAGGCAATTGCACCAGTATTGTCACAAAAGATTTTCATTGGACCCGATGCACTAGGTATGACACCTAGGTCGGATATGAACTCCTTCATCCAGACTCCTTCATTTGCCGCTTCCGAAGCAGCTATGTACTCCGCTTCACACGTAGATCCCGCCACGACGCTTTGTTTAGAACTGCACCAAATGACAGCTCCACCGTTCAATGTAAACACGTATCCAGTTTGCGATTTAGAATCGTCCGGATCAGTGTCAAAGCTTGCATCAACATAACCATTTACGATGAGCTCTTTGTCACCTCCATAAACGAGAAACATATCCTTAGTCCTTTTCAGGTATTTCAGGATGTTCTTGACCGCTGTCCAGTGATCCACTCCTGGATTACTTTGGTACCTCCCTGCTAGACTTATAGCAAGGCACACATCAGGTCTGGTACGCAGCATTGCATACATGATAGAGCCTATGGCTGAAGCATAGGGAACATCTTTCATTTTCTCTCTATCTTCTGCAATGGTCGGGCATTGAGTCTTACTCAACTTCACACCTTGTAACACAGGCAAGAACCCTTTCTTTGCTTGATCCATTTTGAACTTCTTCAAAACTTTGTCAAGGTATGTGCTTTGTGAAAGTCCAATTAAGCATCTTGATCTATCTCTATAGATCTTGATGCCCAATATATAAGCAGCTTCACCGAGGTCTTTCATTGAAAAACTCTTATTCAAGTATCCCTTTATGCTATCCAGAAATTCTATATCATTTCCAATCAACAATATGTCATTCACATATAATATCAGAAATGCTACAGAGCTCCCACTCACTTTCTTGTAAATACAGGCTTCTCCAAAAGTCTGTACAAAACCAAATGCTTTGATCACACTATCAAAGCGTTTATTCCAACTCCGAGAGGCTTGCACCAGTCCATAAATGGATCGCTGGAGCTTGCACACTTTGTTAGCTCCCTTTGGATCGACAAAACCTTCTGGTTGCATCAAATACAACTCTTCTTCCAGAAATCCATTCAGGAATGCAGTTTTGACATCCATTTGCCAAATTTCATAATCATAAAATGTGGCAATACTAACATGATCCAGACAGACTTAAGCATCGCTACGGGTGAGAAGGTCTCATCGTAGTCAATCCCTTGAACTTGTCAAAAACCTTTCGCAACAAGTCAAGCTTTATAGACAGTAACATTACCGTCAGCATCTGTCTTCTTCTTGAAGATCCATCTATTTTCAATGGCTTGCCGATCATCCAGCAAGTCAACCAAAGTCCACACTTTGTTCTCATACATGGATCCCATCTCAGATTTCATGGCCTCAAGCCATTTTGCGGAATCTGGGCTCACCATCGCTTCTTCATAGTTCGTAGGTTCGTCATGGTCTAGTAACATAACCTCCAGAACAAGATTACCGTACCACTCTGGTGCGGATCTTACTCTGGTTGACCTACGAGGTTCAGTAACGACTTGATCTGAAGTTCCATGATCATCATCATTAACTTCCTCACTAATTGGTGTAGGCGTCACAGGAACCGATTTCTGTGATGAACTACTTTCCAATAAGGGAGCAGGTACAGTTACCTCATCAAGTTCTACTTTCCTCCCACTCACTTCTTTCGAGAGAAACTCCTTCTCTAGAAAGGATCCATTCTTATCAACGATTGTCTTGCCTTCGGATCTGTGATAGAAGGTGTACCCAACAGTCTCCTTTGGGTATCCTATGAAGACACATTTCTCCGATTTGGGTTCAAGCTTATCAGGTTGAAGCTTTTTCACATAAGCATCGCAACCCCAAACTTTAAGAAACGACAACTTTGGTTTCTTGCCAAACCATAGTTCATAAGGCGTCGTCTCAACGGATTTTGATGGTGCCCTATTTAACGTGAATGCAGCCGTCTCTAAAGCATAACCCCAAAACGATAGCGGTAAATCAGTAAGAGACATCATAGATCGCACCATATCTAGTAAAGTATGATTACGACGTTCGGACACACCATTATGCTGTGGTGTTCCGGGTGGCGTGAGTTGCGAAACTATTCCGCATTGTTTCAAATGTAGACCGAACTCGTAACTCAAATATTCTCCTCCACGATCTGATCGTAGAAACTTTATGTTCTTGTTACGATGATTTTCAACTTCACTCTGAAATTCTTTGAACTTTTCAAATGTTTCAGACTTATGTTCCATTAAGTAGATATACCCATATATGCTCAAATCATCTGTGAAGGTGAGAAAATAACGATATCCGCCACGAGCCTCAATATTCATCGGACCACATACATCTGTATGTATGATTTCCAACAAATCTGTTGCTCTCTCCATAGTTCCAGAGAACGGCGTTTTAGTCATCTTGCCCATGAGGCACGGTTCGCAAGTACCAAGTGATTCATAATCAAGTGGTTCCAAAAGTCCATCAGCATGGAGTTTCTTCATGCGCTTTATACCGATATGACCTAAACGGCAGTGCCACAAATAAGTTGCACTATCATTATCAACTCTGCATCTTTTGGCTTCAACATTATGAATATGTGTATCACTACTATCGAGATTCATCAAAAATAGACCACTCTTTAAGGGTGCATGACCATAAAAGATATTACTCAATAGAACAACCATTATTCTCTGATTTAAATGAATAACCGTCTCGCATCAAACAGGATCCAGATATAATGTTCATGCTCAACGCTGGCACTAAATAACAATTATTTAGGTCTAATACTAATCCCGAAGGTAGATGTAGAGGTAGCATGCTGACAACGATCACATCGACTTTGGAACCGTTTCCCACGCGCATCGTCACCTCGTCTTTAGCCAGTGTTCGCTTAATCCGTAGTCCCTATTTTGAGTTGCAAATATTAGCAACAGAACCAGTATCAAATACCCAGGTGCTACTGCGAGCTCTGGTAAGGTACACATCAATAACATGTATATCACATATACCTTTGTTCACCTTGCCATCCTTCTTATCCGCCAAATACTTGGGGCAGTTCCGCTTCCAGTCGCCAGTCTGCTGCAGTAGAAGCACTCAGTCTCAGGCTTAGGTCCAGACTTGGGTTTCTTCTCTTGAGCAGCAACTTGTTTGCTGTTCTTTTTGAAGTTCCCCTTCTTCTTCCCTTTACACTTTTTCTTGAAACTGGTGGTCTTATTGACCATCAACACTTGATGCTCCTTCTTGATTTCTACCTCCGCAGCCTTTAGCATTGCGAAGAGCTCGGGAATCGTCTTATCCATCCCTTGCATATTATTGTTCATCACGAAGCTCTTGTAGCTTGGTGGCAGTGATTGAAGAATTCTGTCAATGACGCTATCATCCGGAAGATTAACTCCCAGTTGAATCAAGTGATTATTATACCTAGACATTTTGAGTATATGCTCACTGACAGAACTATTCTCCTCCATCTTGCAGCTGTAGAACTTATTGGAGACTTCATATCTCTCAATCCGGGCATTTGCTTGAAATATTAACTTCAACTCCTGGAACATCTCATATGCTCCATGACGTTCAAAACGTCGTTGAAGTCCCGGTTCTAAGCCGTAAAGCATGGCACACTGAATCAAGTAGTCATCAGCTTTGCTTTGCCAGACGTTCTTAACGTTCTCAGTTGCATCTGCAGCAGGCCTGGCACCCAGCGGTGCTTCCAGGATGTAATTCTTCTGTGCAGCAATGAGGATAATCCTCAAGTTATGGACCCAGTCCGTGTAATTGCTACCATCATCTTTCAACTTTGCTTTCTCAAGGAACGCATTAAGATTCAACGGAACAACAGCACGGGCCATCTATCTACAATCAACATAGACAAGCAAGATACTATCAGGTACTAAGTTCATGATAAATTTAAGTTCAATTAATCATATTACTTAAGAACTCCCACTTAGATAGACATCCCACTAATCCTCTAAGTGATCACGTGATCCAAATCAACTAAACCATAACCGATCATCACATGAAATGGAGTAACTTTCAATGGTGAACATCACTATGTTGATCATATCTACTATATGATTCACGCTCGACCTTTCGGTCTCATTGTTCCGAGGCCATATCTGCATATGCTAGGCTCGTCAAGTTTAACCTGAGTATTCCGCGTGTGCAAAACTGGCTTGCACCCGTTGTAGATGGACATAGAGCTTATCACACCCGATCATCACGTGGTGTCTGGGCACGACGAACTTTGGCAACGGTGCATACTCAGGGAGAACACTTTTATCTTGAAATTTAGTGAGAGATCATCTTATAATGCTACCGTCAATCAAAGCAAGATAAGATGCATAAAAGATAAACATTACATGCAATCAATATAAGTGATATGATATGGCCATCATCATCTTGTGCTTGTGATCTCCATCTCCGAAGCACCGTCATGATCACCATCGTCACCGGCGCGACACCTTGATCTCCATCGTAGCATCGTTGTCGTCTCGCCAATCTTATGCTTCTACGACTATCGCTACCGCTTAGTGATAAAGTAAAGCACTACAGGGCGATTGCATTGCATACAATAAAGCAACAACCATATGGCTCCTGCCAGTTGCTGATAACTCGGTTACAAAACATGATCATCTCATACAATAAAATTTAGCATCATGTCTTAACCATATCACATCACAACATGCCCTGCAAAAATAAGTTAGACGTCCTCTACTTTGTTGTTGCAAGTTTTACGTGGCGGCTACTGGGCTTAGCAAGAACCGTTCTTACCTACGCATCAAAACCACAACGATAGTTTGTCAAGTTGGTGCTGTTTTAACCTTCGCAAGGACCGGGCGTAGCCACACTAGGTTCAACTAAAATTGGAGAAACTGACACCCGCCAGCCACCTGTGTGCAAAGCACGTCGGTAGAACCAGTCTCGCGTAAGCGTACGCGTAATGTCGGTCCGGGCCGCTTCATCCAACAATACCGCCGAACAAAAGTATGACATGCTGGTAAGCAGTATGACTTGTATCGCCCACAACTCACTTGTGTTCTACTCGTGCATATGACATCTACGCATAAAACCTTGCTCGGATGCCACTGTTGGGGAACGTAGTAATTTCAAAAATAATTCCTACGCACACGCAAGATCATGGTGATGCATAGCAATGAGAGGGGAGAGTGTTGTCCATGTACCCTCGTAGACCGAAAGCGGAAGCCTTAGCACAACGCGGTTGATGTAGTCGTACGTCTTCACAATCCGACCGATCAAGTACCGAACGCACGGTACCTCCGAGTTCAGCACACGTTCAGCCCGATGACGTCCCTCGAACTCCGATCCAGCGGAGTGTTGAGGGAGAGTTTTGTCAGCACGACGGCATGTGACGATGATGATGTTCTACCGACGTAGGGCTTCGCCTAAGCACCGCTACAGTATTATCGAGGTGGACTATGGTGGAGGGGGGCACCGCACACGGCTAAAAGATCAAACGATCAATTGTTGTGTCTCTAGGGTGCCCCCTGCCCCCGTATATAAAGGAGCAAGGGGGGAGGTGCGGCCGGCCAGGAGGGGGCGCGCCAAGAGGAGTCCTACTCCCACCGGGAGTAGGACTCCCTCCCTTTTCCTTGTTGGATTAGGAGAGGAGGGGAAAAGAGGTGGAGCAGAAGAAGGAAAGGGGGCGCCGCCCCCTTCTCCTTGTCCTATTCGGACTGGGGGGAGGGGCGCGCGGCCCTTGCCCTGGCCGCCTCTCCTCTTCTCCACTAAGGCCCACTATGGCCCATTAACCCCCGGGCGGTTCCGGTAACCCCTCCGGTACTCCGGTAAAATCCCGATTTCACCCGGAACACTTTCGATATCCAAATATAGGCTTCCAATATATCAATCTTCATGTCTCGACCATTTCGAGACTCCTCGTCATGTCCGTGATCACATCCGGGACTCCGAACAACCTTCGGTAAATCAAAACATATGAACGCATAATATAGCTCTCATCGAAACGTTAAGCGTGCGGACCCTATGGGTTCGAGAACTATGTAGACATGACCGAGACACGTCTCCGGTCAATAACCAATAGCGGAACCTGGATGCTCATATTGGCTCCCACATATTCTATGAAGATCATTATCGATCAGACTGCATAACAACATACGTTGTTCCCTTTGTCATCGGTATGTTACTTGCCCGAGATTCGATCGTCGGTATCTCAATACCTAGTTCAATCTCGTTACCGGCAAGTCTCTTTACTCGTTCCGTAATACATCATCCCGCAACTAACTCATTAGTTGCAATGCTTGCAAGGCTTAAGTGATGTGCATTACCGAGTGGGCCCAGAGATACCTCTCCGACAATCGGAGTGACAAATCCTAATCTCGAAATACGCCAACCCAACAAGTACCTTCGGAGACACCTGTAGAGCACCTTTATAATCACCCAGTTACGTTGTGACATTTGGTAGCACACAAAGTGTTCCTCCGGTAAACGGGAGTTGCATAATCTCATAGTCATAGGAACATGTATAAGTCATGAAGAAAGCAATAGCAACATACTAAACGATCGAGTGCTAAGCTAACGGAATGGGTCAAGTCAATCACATCATTCACCTAATGATGTGATCCCGTTAATCAAATGACAACCCATGTCAATGGCTAGGAAACTTAACCATCTTTGATCAACGAGCTAGTCAAGTAGAGGCATACTAGTGACACTCTGTTTGTCTATGTATTCACATATGTATTATGTTTCCGGTTAATACAATTCTAGCATGAATAATAAACATTTATCATGATATAAGGAAATAAATAATAACTTTATTATTGCTTCTAGGGCATATTTCCTTCAGCATGTGCATCCATTATCACTTAGTGTCCCATAGGGACTTCTCCTCTTATATATTTTATAAGCAAAGTGCCACAGGCGGACCCACCTGTAAGATGATATTTTGTGTGTGCGCCCCCAATTAGGGCAAAACTTCATACTGTAGCAATTCTGTAGCTACTGTTGCTACACTGTAGTAGCCTTACACTACTAGGGGAAACCTTATACACAGAATCTTATCAGTAGCGCTGGATAAAAACAGGCGCTACTGCTACTTAGCAGTAGCGCGTGGTCAAAAAGGGCGCTACTGCTATCCACATAGCAGTAGCGCGTCAGGAAGAAACAACTCTACTACTATAATTGCCACACCGTTCCCGTTAGGCTAAGTATAGTAGTAGCACGCTTGCTAAAACCGAGCTACTTCTATGGCGTTTAGCAGTAGCACCTTCCCCTGACACGCGCTACTGCTAAACCCATCCTATCTTCTCCACCGGTCGCCCCTCACTCTCCCCTCTCCACTCCACTCTCACTGTCCCCTGCACCCCGTACGTCATCCGTTGCCGCCGACGTTCGGCCCTCCCCGAAGATCACCGTCTCCCGCCGTCGCCGACGCTCATGTTCCTCCTCCGCCGAGGTAGTTCTTCCATCCCTCCTCCTTCCACCTCCCTCCACTCCTCGTCCCTCTCCCTCTCCCTCCCTCCCTCCTTCCCACCTCCCTTTCCCTCCTCACTCCCGCCTCCTCCCTCTGACCTCCCTCCGTGCCTCGTCCGTCCTCCTACTCCCTACCTCATCCGTCCTCCTCCTCCCTACCTCATCTGTCCTCCTCCTCCCTTCCTCCCTCACTCACCCCTCCCTTCATTCCTACTCCCTCCACCTCCCTATATTTTTGAAATTTTAATAATAGAAATTTTTAGGTATTAAATTTAGTAATAGAAGTTTGTAGTAAGAAAATTTAGGGTAGAACTAGGGTAATAGAAATTTTAGTAAGTGTTCCATAGAGTAGAACACTTACATTGCATTGTTTTTAGTAAGTGTTTAATAGGACTAGTTTATTTAGTAAGTGGTTAATAGAACTAGTTTCGAGAGAGACATATATTACCAAATATAGTTATGTTAGGATTATATATAAGATTTATTGAAATGTTTTTTGTTAATATTTTCAACCATTGAAATGGAATGAGCATCAAGTTTGAATGCTCATGTGGCGCAGGGTACATAGATCACCGACGAGCCGGTCAACGACGCCTAGAAGATCACCGACGACACCCGCACCCTTGATAACCATCGTCTATAGTGAGTAAACATGTATATCTACTGTTGTGTACTAGCTAGTGTTGCTCAAATATGATGTAGATATAAACATGTATATCTAGTGTTGCTCAAATATGATGTAGATATAAACATGTATATCTAGTGTTGCTCAAATAGGATATGTGCTTGCCCAAGTGGCCTATGTTTGCAGGGAACACCTCCGAGTGGCCTATGTTTTGCCGGAGTGTTGATTAATTTCCGTTCTGGCAAATTTCAGGCGCTCGATATGTCCTTTTTAGCAAAGGTCATGCTGGATTTTTCTGTGAATTTTAGCATGGCTTGTGCTACAATGTAGGAAATATCAAGTGTGTTGAATTTGCCGGAAAGAGCATTTAACGACATTTTGGTTGACTTTAAGTCTACTGGGGCTCCATATATGACAGTCAAAAAACAGCGAGGGAGTGTCCACCATATATGAGAGAAGAAGAATGCCGATTGTTGTCATGGGGGTCGTTCTTCCTCTTCTTTCTCATGAAAGACCTTTTGGTAATGCACGGTAAGGAAGAGAAGAACATCCATCACTGACGGTTGCAAATGTCAGGGAGGAAGAATCCCGACTGTTGTCGTGGGGGTCGCTTCTCCTTGGTTCCCGTGTGCTAGACATTTTGGTGTAATGCACTCAGGAACGAAGGAAGGAGCTACCATCACCGACGGTCGAAATAACTATGAGGGGTGTCCACTATATACGCCACATGAGCTGAGAGTTTTCAAGAACAGACTCGACTGACTGATAGTCAATTCATGATGAATAATAATGATCTAATTTAGTTTTTGTAGTACATATATAGAATTTTAGAAGATTAATCTTTGAATTATGAACATAGGAAATAACTAACGACGACGATAGGATCCTGGAGTGTGACTACTATGGCGACGATCGGGGTCTGTGTGACAGGCCTCACCTGGTAGACGGTCAACGCTTCAATATTAAGCTCGACGAGACCTTCGATGCTAAAACGGTACGCAACGACGACAAGTCTTTTTCGTAATTAAGCATGTTTTCTGCCGCTTCAACGTGTAATTTTCGTCTTTTAAAATTCGACTAGTGCATCCCCTGTCATGCAAGACGCTATCTCTTGGAGAAGCTGGATTTTGAAGATCATGAGAATATGGAGACAAAGAGAGTTAACCTCAGGACACATCATGGTTACACTTTTCCCGTAAAGCTATACAATGCGGTGACCTACTCTCATGTCGGTTGCTCGAATTGTGAAGCACTATGCAAGGCATATGGTTTCCAGGAGGGTATGCATGTCACCTTCGATCTTGGTGATCCTGAAGATGACACTGACGAAGATAATATTGACGAAGATAGTATGAACGAAGATATTATCGACATTTGGGTCGATGTTGATACGCCTCCACTGCTACCTCTGTGAGTTTCTCAAACATATTTATTACGTAATGTATATTCTTTATTTCAAAATAGTTGACAGTTTCTTCCCTTGACAGCTTATTTCCAATCTAAAAAAATGTACGGAAGGTAGTAGACAGAACCTACTACACCGATGGCTCTGAATTAACTTATGAGGAGAAAGATCATCTTATCCCATTTATTATTGATGTTGAGAATTACAATATCAATTATGAAACTCATGCACATTATGGTCAATACGTGCCACTAGTGCACGTGTTGAACTACGGTAACATCCATGGAGCTGGCATGGTAAGATTTTTTACTATTACGACATCCGTGCATCTTTTGCATACATTCTTCTAAAGCGAAACTACATTGCTAACTACGACGTTATTATTATGTTTTTCAACAGAAAATCCCAAAGGATTGTGTGCCTGATTTGATGTTCCTGAAAGGTCGCCTTGATGTTATTATCTTACGGCCAAGTCCGCCTATGCTTCACCGTTGTTCATACAAGATTTCTCGAACCGATGAAGACATGACAATCAAAGAATGTAATAAATGTATGAAGGATCATATGGAGCTACTTGGAAGCAACATTGTGGCGAAGCGCAAGAATTGGAGATAGGATAATCTCCATTCTCCATAATGGAGAGTTAGGGCCTATCTTGTTTTATGCTATTTTACCTTAGAGAGGATAGTAGGTCCTAGTTAATACTCATGATCCTGTGCTAAGAACAATTAAGTAGGGTTGGTTAGATGACTATGATGATGATGAGTATGACTTGTTACTATGATAACAAGTAGAAGTTGTTAGATGACTATGATGATGATGATGAGTATGACTTGTTATTATGATAACGAGTAGAAGTTGTTAGATAACTATGATGATGATGAGTATGACTTGTTATTATGATAACGAGGATGATTTATTATTAATGATGATGATGCTTAGTTGTTATATCATTATGAGCATGAGCAGTTATAATATATATCAGTGGGTGAAATAAACATGGATTAGATTCAAGTGGAGGCAACACATGGTGCAAATTGAAATTACTACTAATCCAAAACTTGATTTAGTTTGGATCAGTGGCACTTTGGATATGCACCATGTTGCCTCCACTTGAATCTAAACCATGTCTCTTTCACCCACTAAAATAATAACTCATCATGATCATAAAATCATATGATGAGACTACTATATAAAACCAGTAAAAATACAGCGGCAATATGAAGCAGAAAAAAATAGCAAACTTTACCAGTAGCGTGGGTGGACCACTAGGTACTACTGCTAGGGAGCTGTAGTAGTAGCGCCTAGTGGAACTGTCGGTGTACAAAAGAAGGGGCGCACCTTTGTACCCCTTTACCTGTGCACGGACACTCGGAGCTGCGCCCATGGCCGCACCGAGCAGAACAGGGGAGGTGAACCGAGGTAAAACCGAAGCCCAAGACAGCCAAGGCAACGCCAAGACCAGAAACACAAGAGAGCAAAGGGGCGGGGTGGAGTCCCCCGGCAAGGCCCTTGCCGGGGCATGCCTCCACGGCCCCGGCAAGGACCTTGCAGGGGCAACTTGCCCAAACACCAATGGAGCGAGCCAACCTTGAGCCCGCGGGTTCCAACCCAACTAACTACGGTTGGACCAGGGCTCGGGAGGCACCCGTGTGGTGGCATGCAAATCTTCGTCAAGATCATAAGTACATGAGATCAGATGAGGACTAGAAGATGGCGACCCTCGGCAAGATCCTTGCCGAGGAGAGCCACAAGACCCCCGGCAAGATCCTTGCCGGGAACGACAGCGCGCCACGGCAAGACCCTTGCCGGGCCACCCCGCAAGGCCCTCACCGAGGACGCCAGCATGGCCACTGCCAGGCCCGCACCAGCCAAGTCTCCACCGCCGTTCGTATGCAGCTGCCAGCCCGACCAGCTGGGCGGGCACCTGCGTGGCAACATGCAGCTTCCAGGCCAACTCAGCACACACACCTGCGTGGCGGCATGCAGATCTTCGTGAAGACCCTACCACCGCGCCACCTCAGCTGCCTGCCTGCCTACATGGCGCCGCACGCATCGCTGGCCAGGGCGCGTGTCGAAGCGAGGAGGAGCGGCGACGGACAGGACGGGCATCGCTCCCGCCCCCGATAAAGCTAGGAGACACCTCAGCTGCGCATTAAATGCGTCTTGTCCTGTAATACAAGCGATAAGCTCGTAGTACTGTACGCCTTTCCACCTCCTGTGTGCCACTATGGCAGCCCCTTTCGACTATAAAAGGAGGCCCATGGTGTACTGGAGGGGGATTCGGCTCTTTGGAACCACTCAGCCACCGTAGCTAGTTCAAGGGCTCAAGAACACTCTATACATCCACTAAAGCAGGACTAGGGTTTTAGGCATCCTCGCGGCCCGAACCTGGGTAAACGATCCTTGTGCTGATTACTAATCCTGCTATTCTCGCAACCCTGCGCCCCGGCAACTGTAGTAGGGATTCTTGTGATCCCATAGGTGTCGTTCCACACCGACATCTTTGGCGCACCAGGTAGGGGCCGCAATTGTGAGAATTTGGTCTAGTGGTTAGCCTAGCAGTTCTTCACCGCCGTGGCTCCCAAGAAGAAGACTACCACGGTGATCGGCTCGTCGGGGGCCGAACGTCCCCTGCCAGTACGGGGGAGCAGCAGCCCGGTCGCGGACAGAACCCGACTCGTGGTCCGCGAGCACCAGCATCGCCCTGGCAGTCAGAGCCTAGCGAGCGGCACCGTTCGCGCGCCAGGCGATGGGCCGCACGTCACCAAGTCTAAAGATGGGGCTGGGCCCCCCGCAGGCGGCGCGGGGCCCTCCAAGAGTGCCGTTGTGCCACCCACGGGCGGCGCAGCAACCTCCAAGACGCCCACGCCGGCGACCACGACGCGCTCTTCCCATGGTGTGCGCGACGAGCAGCATCGCCATGCCGGTGACCCTAGACACCGCCGTGGGAAGAGCCCTGTGCGTCATCCGCGAGACGAAGGGGTTCAGCATGCCCGCCGAAGTGCTGGCGAAAATGGCGCGCAGCCGCTGGGTCGTGATAGAGCTCCTTCTAACGTGGTTAGAAGTCGAAGCGCGCCACGGTCCACGCAGTTGTCGCCGCCACCAACGCTTGCAGAAGCTCTGGTGCGCGCAGCTGCTCCTCGACTTCCCTCCTGCTGCGGAGAAGCTCGACGAGTGGAGGGCCACCATCCGGAGCCTCGTCAACATCGCCAACAAAGATGATCCACGACCAGCGGGACCCTCGGGCCGACGCTCCACCGAGCCACCACATGCCAGCGCTGGGAGGACAGGGGGTGCTGCGGTCACGGTGCACTCCTCCTCCTCGCCAGCCGCCGCGGGCGTCGGCTCATCGTGACGACGCTTGTGATAACATCTCTATAGCGTCGTCCGACCCGCGGACCCACCGCGACCAGCGCCAAGTTATTCGAGAACGAGCTCACGAAGATGCTCGAACCACCATCGAGCGCAGGCGTGATATACGCCACCAGTCAAACAAGCGGGCTGGACCCGGTATGGACCACCCAGCGCTGGGGGGCTCCGGCGGCCTACCTTACGAGGTGGGCTGCCTAGCCTTTACCCGCGAGCTGCGGCAGTTCCAGTGGCCCTCCCACCGCACGTTCAAGCCCGACGTCGGCGAGAAGTACACTGGCAAGACCCATCCGTCCGAGTTCCTCGGCATCTACACCATCGCGATGCAGGCTGCCGGAGCTCGCGACGACAAGGTGCTTGCCAATTACTTCCTGTTGGCACTGAAGCCCAATGTTATGTCCTGGTTGATGCACTTGCTGGTGGATTCCATTTCTTCTTGGTCGGATCTGTGCCATGAGTTCGTTGGCGCCTTCACTGGAGGCCACCAAGCTCATGGCCAGGCCAGTAATATGCATATCATTCCCCAGAAGGAAGGGGAAACCCTGCGCAAGTACATCCAGAGATTCAGCCGGGTGCAGTACAACATCCCCGACGTTCATCCTGCCGCTGTGATCAGCGTGTTCCATCAAAACGTGCGCAACCGCAAGATGCGCGAAGAGCTGGCGATGACCAAGGTTAAGGATGTGGCTGAACTCTATGTTCTGGCCGATAGGTGCGCCCGGGCTGAAGAGGGAAGGAAGTACGCCGGCGAGGACGCCGGCGCGGAAACCGACTCTATGGATGAAGACACCGCCGCCCGACGGAGAAGGGCCGGCGTCGCAACAGGAAACACAAGGGAAAAGCCGTGCTTGCCGTTGAAGGGTCTGACGACACCGGCGCTGCCAAGAAGGTCAAGGCAGACGACCCCGACAAGGAGATTGCCGGGTGCGTCGCCTACCGGGCCTTAGCAGCTGCCGACAAGCCAGGGGGCTCCGGCAAGCAGTACTGCAAGATCCACCGCACCAAGGGCCACGACCTCCAGAACTGCCGGCAAGTCGAGCTGCTTGCTGAAAAGCAAAAGGCCGAGTATGAGAGGCGGGACAAGGAGAAGGGCCAGGATGGTGCCGAGGGATCCGGCAAGAAGCGTGGCGGCCAAGGAGGCCGCCGCGACAAGGACAACCAACAAGAGAGGCCCGCCCGGGGCCATGACAAGAAGCAAGAAGACGATGATCATGACGAGGACGACGAGTTCGGCAAGAAAGAGTTCCAGAAGGCTACAGAGGCCATGTGCGTCGACAGTGGCGCCTCGCTGCATACTTCTCACCGCCAGCTCAAGCAGTGGGCGTGTGAGATTGCAGCAGCGGAGCCGTCGTTCGACGCCAGAAGCCGCTGAAGTGGTCCAACACGCCCCTCATCTTTGACGCCGAGGACCACCCTGACCGCACAACCGCGGTCGGGTGTTTTCCGTTGTTGGTCTCGCCAACGATATGCAACCTCAAGGTGAACAAGATGTTGGTCGACGGCGGGGCCGGCCTGAACTTGATCTCACCCGTCGTGATCAAAAGGCTGCAAATCCCTGATGGAGACCTCGAGGAAACGGGCACGTTTCAAGGGGTCAATCCGGGGAGGAGCCAGCCGAAGGGGAAGGTCACGCTGCCCATGACGTTTGGAGGGGAGTTGAACCATATGACGGAGAGGATCGTCTTCGACGTGGCCGAGATCTCCTTGCCCTACAACGGGATCCTCGGCTTCCCGGCACTAGCCAAGTTCATGGCGGCATCGCACTACGCCTACAACATGCGAAAGATGCCCGGGCCGTTGACCATCATCTGCGTCCCCTCCGACAAGAAGGACGTGCTGATTTGCGCCAACCAACTCTACCGGGAAGCAGTTGTAGCAGCTGCCGCCAAGGCACTTGCTCCTGTCGCTGAAGCTCCGGGAAGGAAGAAGAAGCCCGGCAAGACCTCTCGCACGCACTCCGGCAAGCGCACCTTCTCGGAGTGTTGTGGTACCGTCGAGGACGTGCCAGAGAGCTCTACCGGCAAGAGCAAGAAATCCAGAGCTGAGCCACCGCAGACCAAGAAGGTGTCCGTCAGGGAGGATGGCACGGGAGGGGCTTTCACCATAGGCTCCACCCTCGACAGCAAATAGGAAGGCACGCTCGTCACCTTCATGCGGGCGAATGTCGACGTGTTTGCGTGGCAAGCATCCGACATCCCCGGTGTTCCCAGGGAGGTGATTGAGCACCACCTAGTTGTCTGTCCTCATGCGCGGCCCGTCAAGCAGAAGGTCAGAAAGCAGGCTCTGGAGAGGCAGGAGTTCATCACAGAGGAGATCAGGAAGTTGGAAGCAGCGGGTTTGGTGAGAGGAGTGCTCCGTCCGACGTGGTTGGCCAATCCAGTAGTGGTGCGCAAGGCAAATGGGAAGTGGAGGCTGTGTATTGACTACACAGATATCAATAAGGCTTGTCCTAAGGACCCCTTCCCATTGCCGCGCATCGACCAGATTGTCGACTCCACGGCCGGGTGTGATCTGCTGTCATTCCTCGACGCCTACTCGGGCTAGCACCAAATCTTCATGACAAGAGAAGATGAAGAGAAGACATCATTGATCACCCCATGTGGTACGTATTGCTTTTTACAGATGCCTTTCGGGTTGAAGAGTGCTTGCTCGACGTTTGCAAGAGCAGTCCAAATTGGTTTTGAACCCCAGCTCCATAGAAATATGGAGGCATACATGGATGACATAGTGGTCAAAACCAAGGACGGGGCAACTCTTGTGCAAGATCTGGAAGAGACATTTGCCAACCTGTGCAAGATCAACCTTAAGCTGAACCCTGAGAAGTGTGTCTTCGGCCTTCCGTCCGGCAAGCTTCTCGGATTCTTTGTGTCGCAGCGCGGGATCGAGGCAAACCCAGACAAAATCAAGGCTATTGAACAGATTGAGGCACCCAAGCAGATCAAGGATGTGCATCGGCTCACTGGCTGCGTCGCCGCCATGAGCCGATTCATCTCTAATTCCAC
This sequence comes from Triticum aestivum, assembly GCF_018294505.1. NCBI lineage: Eukaryota > Viridiplantae > Streptophyta > Magnoliopsida > Poales > Poaceae > Triticum > Triticum aestivum. Next base: position 586,348,277 of record NC_057814.1, on the reverse strand, counting down.
AGAGCGCGCCCTTCCCTTCTTCAAAATCTTGAAGAAGGCAGGCCCGATGGAGTGGACCCCAGAAGCCGAGGCGGCGTTGCAGGATCTGAAGAAATACCTTTCCTCCACGCCAATACTGGTTGTGCCTGGACCACAAGAACACTTACTGCTGTATCTAGCGGCAATGAATCAAGTGGTCAGCGCTGCACTGGTGGCACAGAGGGAGGTCGACGAGGAGGCAGTGGCGACGATAGAACTAGCGGATGGCGAGCCCAAGATTCCTCCGGCAGGACCTGGTGCCGGCAAGGCAAGGCCCCCGGCAGAGTCTGACGCCATCAGGGCAACGCCCACACAGTCAAGCGAAGTGGTGCCGAAGAAGAAGATGATGCAGCACCCGGTTTAGTTTGTCAGCTCCCTCTTGCAGGGGGCAAGGTCGAGGTACTCCGGTGTGCAGAAATTGCTCTTCGGCCTCCTTACGGCCTCGAGGAAGCTGCGTCATTACTTCCAAGCCCACGAGATCACTGTCGTCACCCGCCTCCCGCTACAATGGATACTGCACAACCTAGATGCAACCGGAAGAATTGTGGAATGGGCCTTGGAGTTGTCGAGCTTTGGGTTGAAGTTTGAAAGTACCTCAACAATCCAGAGCAGAGTCTTGGCAGAGTTCATTGCAGAATGGACTTCAACACCTGACGAAGAAATCCAAGAGACCGCTCTTCCCGACAAGGAAGCGGACCGCGACTGGATCATGTACTTTGACGGGGCTTTCTCGCTGCAAGGCGCCGGTGCCGGTGTGCTGCTTGTCGCACCCACCGGAGAGCACCTCAAGTACGTGATCCAGATGCACTTTCCCAGGGAGATGTCCACAAACAACACTGCTGAGTACGAGGGGCTGCTTGCCGGTCTGAGGATCGCGGCAGACCTCGGGGTGAAGAAGCTCATCGTCAGGGGTGACTCGCAGCTTGTCGTCACACAAGTCAACAAGGATTACCAGAGCCCATTGATGGAGGCCTGCGTAGATGAAGTGAGAAAGCTGGAGGAGCGCTTTGACGGTATCCAAGCGGAGCACGTTCCCCGAGCGGAGAACGACATCGCCGATTACCTGTCGAAGTGTGCTGCATTCAAGCTACCTGTGGAACCAGGCACCTTTTTGCTCTGGTTAACTCAGCCATCCGTCGAACCGTCAACGGGGCGGAACAAGCGGAGGAAATCAGGTCCCGGCAAGTACTTTCCCGCCGAGCCCCCCGGGGCTACTGGCAAGGATGCTGCCATGGACGCTAAGCCTGCCAAAGAGCAACTGGCTCCGGCAGGCGTCAAGCCCTGGCCGAGGAGACAACCACTCCCATGGCAGAGGAAATACCTTTGGGCCTTGCCGTCGAGCCCCAGGCTCCAACGTGGGCGCATCATACTGTCCGATTCCTCCAAACAGGGGAACTTCCTGAGAAGCAGGAAGAAGCGGAGAAAGTAGCCCGTCGGTCTGCCCTATACCAGTTCGTCGATGACGTCCTGTACAGGAGAAGGCCGAACGGTGTGAAATTGAAGTGCATCCCCCGGGAGGAAGGACTGGAGCTGTTGGCAGAGATACATGGAGGCATATGTGGCTCCCACATAGGGTCGAGGGCCCTTGCCGGCAAGGCGTTCCGGCAAGGTTTCTTCTGGCCCACCGCCCTCCAGGATGCGACGACACTAGTAACCAAGTGTGAAGCGTGTCAGTTCCATTCAAAGAAGCTTCATCAACCAGCTCAAGCCCTTCAAACGATCCCTCTCTCCTGGCCATTCTCGGTCTGGGGGCTCAACATACTCGGCCCTTTCCCCCGTGCTGTCGGGGGCTTTGAGTACTTGTACATCGCAATCGACAAGTTCACAAAGTGGCCAGAGGTGGAACCAGTGAGGAAGGTGACAGCACAGTCAGCCCTCAAGTTCTTCAAGGGACTAGTATGCTATTTTGGTGTGCCAAACAGAGTCATCACCGACAACGGCACGTAGTTCACAAGCGACACCTTCATGCAGTACATTCAAGACCTCGGCAACGAGGTCTGTTTTGCTTCCGTGGCACACCCCTGGAGCAACGGCCAAGAAGAGAGGGCGAATGCTGAAGTGTTGTGAGGCCTGAGAACGAAGACCTTTGACGGGCTGCACAAGAGCGGAAGGCGCTGGATTGATGAGTTGCCGGCGGTTCTTTGGTCGATCAGGACGATGCCAAATCGAGCCACCGGTCAGACACCCTTTGCCCTAGTATATGGGGCCGAGGAAGTTCTCCCCACGGAACTCATATACGGGTCACCTCGAGTGCTCGCTTATGATGAGCTTGAGCAAGAGCAGTTGCGGCAAGATGATGCGACGCCCCTTGAGGAAGATCGTCTTCGGGCGGCTGTGAGAGCAGCATGCTACCAGCAAGCCTTGCGCCGCTACCATAGCCGCAAGGTTCATGCCCGAATGTAACACCCCAAAAATTTGACCTTGTTTTATTAATTAAAATTTTGCCAGGAAATTAAATTTTTATTTTTCTGGATTACTCCTTTGATTTCAGAACTCCTCTTCTCTTTAATATTGTGGGTTTTTACCTCAAATGGAAACTTTCCAAAAGTATTATTGGAACTTGTATGCCCTCTTTATAAAATCAATTCTTTATCAGTGGATTTATTTGCATAATTATTTTTCATGAGCTTTACTCTTTTAAAATGATCTTTCATAAATTTGGAGCCTCTTTTTGCACTGCAACCATTTGATAAATGCTTTAAAAAATTTCACCAAAATTTGGGGATGTCATGTGAGGTTTCCACATCACTTTTATGCAAAAATATCTTTTGGGTTATTGGAGATTTTGAGCTCTACGTCAATTTTTAAATTTGGGCCAGTAGGTATTTTTGCACTACAACCTATTTAAATATTCTTCAAAAAATTCTTCCAAGTGTTTGGAGATGTCAGTAGATGCTCATAATTCAACTTCATGCAAAAACCCAGTGATGTTCTATGAAAAATTTGAGTGTATCAACCTCATTTTCATTCTGGTCCAGTTTGGTGATTTGTACTGCAACCCTATTTTATTTTGCTCTAGTGCACTTGAGCTTTTTCCAACTTATAGACCTCCCTACCAAACCCTTAAGTCCAGGAGATTGGACCCATTGGAGTATTTTTGGTGCATGCAATGATAGCCTTTAGTTTCTGCCCAAAACTGGTTTTCTCAAAAACTTGCACTAACAAATTTCTGTTTTTGCCAAACTAACCATACCACCTTCTCTAGCTCCTAAAGAGACTAGGACCTGGAGATTTTTGCCACCCCATGAACTGCCTAGATGCCCATGGCATTCTATCGAACACCCTGTGTGCAGGAACAGTTTTGGCATGTTTTCTAGTTTGCATTGTGGACTTGAGCCCCTGACCCATCCAGCATGTCCACTAACCTCTTAGCTATCCCTAACCCTGGCCTGTTAACTACCAGCATCGCCCAAGCTCTCTAGCACGCGCTGGCATTTCGTCGAGCATCTGGTGTGCGTGCTCTGGGCGGGGCCAGAGCGCGCGTTTTGCACGTGCGTGCGCACGGGTCGCCGCGTCGCCCCCTGGCCCTTGCTCACCTGCAGAGCCGCGCCCTGCCCTCGCCCACTCACCAGTACCCTCCAAGCCTCCCTGGCGCCCTACAACGCCGCCGTCAGGGCTCCCTTGGTGGCACGCCGGCGTCGGCAGCGGGCTCTGCCGTGGTCGGTGCCGCCCAAGCCACCCGCGCGCGCCAGCTGCCCCCTGGGAACAGCCCGAGCTTATCCGCAAGCCGTCGGCACGCGCTCGTCACCGCCACGTAGCCCTGCAACCACAGGACAGCGGTCGCGGGCGATCCTATCCACGGCCGCCGCGGGACCGACCTCGAGCGCCTATATAAAGAGGCCCCGAGCTCCTCTAAGCACTCAGGCAACCCCAGGCCACCCCCATAGTACTCCCGCAGCCAGCAATCGACGTGGAGGGGCCTTCTTCCTCGTCTCCGGCCAGTTCGGTCGCCGCCTCAATCCAGTGCGGTGCGTCGCAACCGGACCCTCCCCCGTCCATCCAACGCCACCAACCGTCTCCCCATAGTCTTGCGGAGCTGCCTAGCGCCTAAGCCTCGACCAAGGACCTCCATAGCCCGAAGCCCACTTTGGTCCCGAACCACCGTCCGCCGCGGAGCTCGCCGCCGGTGACTTCCTCCGTCCCCACCTGCCTAGCGCCCACTAGGAGGACCGCCCTAGACTGGCGGATCCATCCCTGCCCTCGGGGCCCCGTGGGGAGCTGCCGTTCGTCGACGGCGATCGCCGGAGTCCCGCCCCGTTCGGGCAGAGAGAGAGGAGGGAGGGAAGACCAGTCAAACCTGACCAGTGGGCCCGCTGGACCCACTGTCAGTGACCCACGCGCTCGTCCACTCTATTTAAGTGATAGCGCAAAATCCCGAGTACGTCTCCTCTGCTTCGAAAGCGTATTCTCCCCCGAAGCGTTTTCTTTTTCTGATTTTATTAAAACAGAACTTTGACTAATCTTTGACTGGCTATATCTTTTAAAATAAAACTTCAAATGAGTTGATTCTTTTTCCTACCTCTTTCAAATTTCATCTAGTTTATTTTAAGATTTATTTCAAAAATGTTTGGGACAACTTTTTGTACTGTTCTTGAAATATGTGTTATTTGAATATTTTCTCAAAATAGGATTTTTGGAGAAAAAGGCAACCTTCAAAGAGTGCACCCCCCCTCATGCATACACTTGAAGGCAAGCTTTCTGAACTCTGGCATAATATTTTCGTGAGGTGTTTTGATACGATTACAACACCTGGACTTGGAGCATACGTTATCTTTATGTAACGACAAAGTCACACGCATGAGTGCATATTGGAGATGCTTTACTGATGGGATGGATATGCTGGTGACAGTAATCATCCTCGCGAGATTTTCATGCATACCGGCAGGAAGCCGGGAGAGTCGTGGTCTTGGGTAGACACGAGCTTGTCCCTAGTTCCTCGTCGAGACGAGTATGTCTGGTATGGCATGATGAGGTTTGATGAGCGGTGATTCTGTCTATTATTGGAAATATATTGGTTATGCTAATTATTTGGAAAATGCTTGGACCTCCTGAGTCGGCCGTAGGTCGAGTCTTGTTCAGTAACGTCCCCTACCTGTTTTGTACTACCACTTGTCCCTGCCGCAGGTAGGGTACATTTCAGTAAGTTGTCAACCCCTCACCAAAGCACACGCCGTACAGAGAGGCCATGGTGGAAGATACCGGAGGCCTCCGGTAGGCATGCCACCTGGTCCGGGGGCATGGGTGTTTCCGGTTGGGACCGAGAGGGGGCACCCCTTAGAGCGCGCGATATAAATTTGATCCCATGCTACTTCGAGGTTGTAGCCTCCCTATTGGGGAACGTAGTAATTTCAAAAAATTTCCTACGCACACGCAAGATCATGGTGATGCATAGCAACGAGAGGGGAGAGTGTTGTCCACGTACCCTCGTAGACCGACAGCGGAAGCGTTATCACAACGCGGTTGATGTAGTCGTACGTCTTCACGATCCGACCGATCAACTACCGAACGCACGGCACCTCCGAGTTCTACACACGTTCAGCTCAATGACGTCCCTCGAACTCCGATCCAGCCGAGTGTTGAGGGAGAGTTTCATCAGCACGACGGCGTGGTGACTATGATGATGTTCCACCGACGCAGGGCTTCGCCTAAGCTCCGCAACGGTATTATCGAGGTGTAATATGGTGGAGGGGGGCACCGCACATGGATAAGAGATCTCAAGGATCAATTGTTATGTCTCTGGGGTGCCCCTTGCCCCCGTATATAAAGGAGCAAGGGAGGAGGAGGCCGGCCCTAGGAGGGGGCGCACCAAGTGTGGAGTCCTACTAGGACTCCCTAGTCCTAGTAGGATTCCACCTCCCATATGGAATAGGAAAAGAGGAAGGGAAAAAGAGAAGGAAGGAAGGGGGCGCCCCCCTTCCCTAGTCCAATTCGGACCAGACCAAGGGGAGGGGTGCGGCCACCCTTGAGGCCCTTTTCCTTCTTTCCCGTATGGCCCAATAAGGCCCAATACGTATTCTCGTAACTCTCCGGTACTCCGAAAAATACCCGAATCACTCGGAACCTTTCCGAAGTCCGAATATAGTCGTCCAATATATTGATCTTTATGTCTCGGCCATTTCGAGACTCCTCGTCATGTCCCCGATCTCATCCGGGACTCCGAACTCCTTCGGTACATCAAAACTCAATAAAACTGTCATCGTAACGTTAAGCGTGCGGACCCTACGGGTTCGAGAACTATGGAGACTTGACCGAGACACGTCTCCGGTCAATAACAAATAGCGGGACCTGGATGCCCATATTGGCTCCCACATATTCTACGAAGATCTTTATCGGTCAGACGCATAACAACATACGTTGTTCCCTTTGTCACCGGTATGTTACTTGCCCGAGATTTGATCGTCGGTATCTCGATACCTAGTTCAATCTCGTTACCGGCAAGTCTCTTTAATCGTTTCGTAACACATCATCCCGCAACTAACTCATTAGTCACAATGCTTGCAAGGCTTATAGTGATGTGCATTACCGAGTGGGCCCAGAGATACCTCTCCGACAATCGGAGTGACAAATCCTAATCACGAAATACGCCAACCCAACAAGTACCTTTGGAGACACCTGTAGAGCACCTTTATAATCACCCATTTACGTTGTGACGTTTGGTAGCACACAAAGTGTTCCTCCGGTAAACGGGAGTTGCATAATCTCATAGTCAAAGGAACATGTATAAGTCATGAAGAAAGCAATAGCAACATACTAAACGATCGGGTGCTAAGCTAACGGAATGGGTCAAGTCAATCACGTCATTCTCCTAATGAGGTGATCTCGTTAATCAAATGACAACTTATGTCTATGGCTAGGAAACATAACCATCTTTGATTAATGAGCTAGTCAAGTAGAGGCATACTAGTGACACTCTGTTTGTCTATATATTCACACATGTATTATGTTTCCGGTTAATACAATTCTAGCATGAATAATAAACATTTATGATGATACAAGGAAATAAATAATACTTTATTATTGCCTCTAGGGCATATTTCCTTCAGTCTCCCACTTGCACTAGAGTCAATAATCTAGTTCACATCGCCATGTGATTTAACATCAATAGTTCACATCACCATGTGATTAACACCCATAGTTCACATCGTCATGTGATCAACACCCAAAGGGTTTACTAGAGTTAGTAATCTAGTTCACATCGCTATGTGATTAACACCCAAAGAGTACTAAGGTGTGATCATGTTTTGCTTGTGAGATAATTTTAGTCAACGGGTCTGTCACATTCAGATCCGTAAGTATTTTGCAAATTTCTATGTCTACAATGCTCTGTACGGAGCTACTCTAGCTAATTGCTCCCACTTTTAATATGTATCTAGACCGAGACTTAGAGTCATCTAGATTTAGTGTCAAAACTTGGATCTACGTAACCCTTTACGACGAACCTTTTGTCACTTCCATAATCGAGAAACATTTCCTTATTCCACTAAGGATAATTTTGACCGCTGTCCAGTGATCTACTCCTAGATCACTATTGTACTCTCTTGCCAAAATCAGTGTAGGTATACAATAGATTTGGTACACAGCATGGCATACTTTATAGAACCTATGGCCAAGGCATAGGGAATGACTTTCATTCTCGTTCTATCTTCTGCCGTGGTCGGGCTTTGAGTCTTACTCAATTTCATACCTTGTAACACAGTCAAGAACTTCTTTCTTGGACTGTTGTATTTTGAACTACTTCAAAATCTTATTAAGGTATGTACTCATTGAAAAAACTTATCAAGCGTCTTGATCTATCTCTATAGATCTTGATGCTCAATATGTAAGCAGCTTCACCGAGGTCTTTCTTTTGAAAAACTCCTTTCAAACACTCCTTTATGCTTTGCAGAATAATTCTACATTATTTCCGATCAACAATATGTCATTCACATATACTTATCAGAAATGCTGTAGTGCTCCCACTCACTTTCTTGTAAATACAAGCTTCACCGCAAGTCTGTATAAAACTATATCCTTTGATCAACTTATCAAAGCGTATATTCCAACTCCGAGATGCTTGCACCAGTCCATAGATGGATCGCTGGAGCTTGCATATTTTGTTAGCACTTTTAGGATTGACAAAACCTCCTAGTTGCATCATATACAACTCTTCTTTAATAAATCCATTAAGGAATGCAGTTTTGTTTATCCATTTGCCAGATTTCATAAAATGCGGCAATTGCTAACATGATTCAGACAGACTTAAGCATAGATACGAGTGAGAAACTCTCATCGTAGTCAACACTTTGAACTTGTCGAAAACCTTTTTGCGACAATTCTAGCTTTGTAGATAGTAACACTACTATCAGCGTCCGTCTTCCTCTTGAAGATCCATTTATTCTCAATTGCTTGCCGATCATCGGGCAAGTCAACCAGAATCCACACTTTGTTCGCATATATGGATCTTATCTCAGATTTCATGGCCTCAAGCCATTTCGTGGAATCTGGGCTCACCATCGCTTCTTCATAGTTCGTAGGTTCGTCATGGTCTAGTAACATAACCTCCAGAATAGGATTACCGTACCACTCTGGTGTGGATCTTACTCTGGTTTACCTACGAGGTTTGGTAGTAACTTGATCTGAAGTTACATGATCATCATCATTAACTTCCTCACTAATTGGTGTAGGAGTCACAGGAACAGATTTCTGTGATGAACTACTTTCCAATAAGGGAGCAGGTATAGTTACCTCATCAAGTTCTACTTTCCTCCCACTCACTTCTTTCGAGAGAAACTCCTTCTCTAGAAAGGATCCATACTAAGCAACAAATGTCTTGCCTTCGGATCTGTGATAGAAGGTGTACCCAACTGTCTCCTTTGGGTATCCTATGAAGACACATTTCTCTGATTTAGGTTTGAGCTTATCAGGATGAAACTTTTTCACATAAGCATCGCAACCCCAAAATTTTAAGAAACGACAACTTTGGTTTCTTGCCAAACCATAGTTCATAAGGCGTCGTCTCAAAGGATTTTGATGGTGCCCTATTTAACGTGAATGCAGCTGTCTCTAATGCATAACCCCCAAAATGATTAGTGGTAAATTGGTAAGAGACATCATAGATTGCACTATATCCAATAAAGTACGGTTATGACGTTCGGACACACCATTATGCTGTGGTGTTACAGGTGGCGTGAGTAGTGAAACTATTTCACATTGTTTTAACTGAAGGCCAAACTCATAACTCAAATACTCTTCTCCACGATCATATCGTAGAAACTTTATTTTCTTGTTACGATGATTTTCCGCTTCACTCTGAAATTATATGAACTTTTCAAATGTTTCAGACTCTTGTTTCATTAAGTAGATATACCCATATCTGCTCAAATCATCTGTGAAGGTTAGAAAATAATGATACCTACTACGAGCCTCAATATTCATCGGACCACATACATCTGTATGTATGATTTCCAACAAATCTGTTGCTCTCTCCATAGTTCCGGAGAACGGCGTTTCAGTCATCTTGCCCATGAGGCACGGTTCGCAAGCATCAAGTGATTCATAATCAAGTGATTCCAAAATCCCATCAGTATGGAGTTTCTTCATGCGCTTTACACCAATATGACCTAAACGGCAGTGCCACAAATAAGTTGCACTATCATTATTAACTTTGCATCTTTTGGCTTCAATATTATGAATATGTGTATCACTACGATCGAGATCCAACAAACCATTTTATTGGGTGTATGACCATAGAAGGTTTTATTCATGTAAACAGAACAACAATTATTCTCTAATTTAAATGAATAACCGTATTGCAACAAACATGATCAAATCATATTCATGCTCAACGCAAACACCAAATAACACTTATTTAGTTTCAACACTAATCCCGAATGTATAGGGAGTGTGCGATGATGATCATATCAATCTTGGAACTACTTCCAACACACATCGTCACCTTGCCTTTTACTAGTCTCTGTTTATTCTGCAACTCCCGTTTTTCGAGTTACTACTCTTTAGCAACTGAACCAGTATCAATTACCGAGGGGTTGCTATAAACACTAGTAAAGTACACATCAATAACATGTATATCCAATATACCTTTGTTCACTTTGCCATCCTTCTTATCCACCAAATAGTTGGGGTAGTTTCGCTTCCAGTGACCAGTCCCTTTGCAGTAGAAGCACTTAGTCTCAGGCTTAGGTACAGACTTGGGCTTCTTCACTTGAGTAGCAACTTGCTTGCCGTTCTTTTTGAAGTTCCCCTTCTTCCCTTTGCGCTTTTCTTGAAACTAGTGGTCTTGTCAACCATCAACACTTGAAGTGGTCTCGTCAACCATCAACACTTGATGTTTTTCTTGATTTCTACCTTCGTCGATTTCAGCATCACGAAGAGCTCGTGAATTACTTTCGTCATCCCTTGCATACTATAATTCATCACGAAGTTCTACTAACTTGGTGATGGTGACTAGAGAATTCTCTCAATCACTATTTTATCTGGAAGATTAACTCCCACTTGATTCAAGCGATTGTAGTACCCAGACAATCTGAGCACATGCTCACTAGTTGAGCGATTCTCCTCCATCTTTTCACTATAGAACTTATTGGAGACTTCATATCTCTCAACTCGGGTATTTTCTTGAAAATATTAACTTCAACTCCTGGAACATCTTATATGGTCCATGACGTTCAAAACATCTTTGAAGTCCCGATTCTAAGCCGTTAAGCATGGTGCACTAAACTATCAAGTAGTCATCATATTGAGCTAGCCAAACGTTCATAACGTCTGCATCTGCTCCTGCAATAGGTCTGTCACCTAGCGGTGCATCAAGGACATAATTTTTTCTGTGCAGCAATGAGTATAATCCTCAGATCACGGATCCAATCCGCATCTTTGCTACTAACATCTTTCAACATAATTTTTCTCTAGGAACATATCAAAAATAAACACAGGGAAGCAACAACGTGAGCTATTGATCTACAACATAATTTGTAAAATACTATCAGGACTAAGTTCATGATAAATTTAAGTTCAATTAATCATAATACTTAAGAACTCCCACTTAGATAGACATCCCTCTAATCATCTAAGTGATTACGTGATCCAAAGCAACTAAACCATGTCCGATTAACACGTGAGATGGAGTAGTTTCAATGGTGAACATCACTATGTTGATCATATCTACTATATGATTCACGCTCGACCTTTCGGTCTCTGTGTTCCGAGGCCATATCTGTATATGCTAGGCTCGTCAAGTTTAACCTGAGTATTCTGCGTGTGCAACTGTTTTGCACCAGTTGTATTTGAACGTAGAACCTATCACACCCGATTAACACGTGGTGTCTCAGCACGAAGAACTTTTGCAACAGTGCATACTCAGGGAGAACACTTTTATCTTGAAATTTTAGTGAGAGATCATCTTATAATGCTACCGTCAATCAAAGCAAGATAAGATGCATAAAGGATTAACATCACATGCAATCAATATAAGTGATATGATATGGCCATCATCATCTTGTGCTTGTGATCTCCATCTCCGAAGCACCGTGCTCGTGATCTCCATCTCCGAAGCACCGTCATGATCACCATCGTCATCGGCTCGACACCTTGATCTCCATCGTAGTATCGTTGTCGTCTCGCCAACTTATTGCTTTTACGACTATCGCTACCGCTTAGTGATAAAGTAAAACTATTACATGGCGATTGCATCTCATACAATAAAGCGACAACCATATGGCTCCTGCCAGTTGCCGATAACTCGGTTACAAAACATGATCTGTCACATCCCTAGCCTTACCTTGCACTAGGCCAGCACATGTGTGTTGCAGCATGTTTAAATTTTATTTAAAACTGAAATGGGGATTGATCAAACCCTAGCACCAGAAAGAACTCAAATAGGTTCAAATAAAATCTTTTCCAAAGAACCCAAAATGCCTTTGAAAATGTTCATGATTTCTGATAAAGGTGAAAACCTGTGCCAAAAATGATGAGCATATTTCTTGGCCATTTATGGATTTTTAATTAAATCATAAGTATTTGAATTGGAGCATTTAATGGCTATAAATATGTTAAATGCTTCAATAATTCTGAAAACATTTGAGGGCTGTTAGTAAACATTTTAAAAGTGCCCACAAATTTTCTCAGGAGTTCTTAAAATGGTTTAGTATTTTACTAAATCAAAACAAAACAGAATAAATAGAAAACAGAAACAAATTAAACTAGAAAACAGAGAGAGAGAGAGTTACCTGGGCCGGCCTACCTGTTCTGGCATTGTAGCGGCCCAGCCCACCGAGGGCAGAGCCGTCTTCTTCCTCCTGCCAGTAGGCAGAGGGGAAGCGTGGCGCGCGCACGTGCGTATCCGGCCACCTCCTGCTTCCCCGGCCCCTCCTGGCGACGCCACGACGACGCCCCGAAGCCCCTGTCTCCTCTCCCTCACTCGCTGCGCTCTCTCCCTCCCCTCTGCCCTTTCTCCAGCAGCCGCCCGAGCGCCACCGAGCTCGCCGCTGCCGCCCGCCTGACCACCATACCTCCCTCGCCTCTCGCTGTGCTAGGAAGCTCCGCTATATCATCCTCGTTCCTCCTCGCTGAGCCACGCGACGAGGAGAGCCCCGAAGCAACGCCCGCAACAACATCTCCAACCACGGCCGGCCGAGATCGCCGCCGCCGTCTCGTCGCCCCAGGCCTTCCCCGAGCACGCTGACCTTCCCTACGTCTTCGCTGTGAGCTCACGGACGGAACCCCCCTCTCCTCCACCTCGATTGCTCGCCGTAGTAATCGATTCATCGGATACAGAAACCGCCGCCACCCGAGCTCATCGCCGGTGATGCTCCGGTGGCCTTTCAATCACAATGACCGACCCAACACACTCGCACGCGCACGTAGTTGCTGCCCCGCTGCTCGTTTTGCTTGCCCGCTTGCTCTAGCCGCAACGCCGCACCTCACCGAGCCCCGCCGCCGCTAAAGCTCGTCGCCGGCCATTTTTCGGCCACCCCGCGCCCTCCAACTTCTTCGGTTGGATGCGGTCGAGCACGGGCTCCCTCCTGGTGCCCTCAGCGCAACCAGCCGCTGCCCCTAGCGCCACTCAGCGAGTCGCCGCCGCACTGGATGGTCGCCGGCGACCTAACTCCGGTTGTGCCGACGTGGCACGGCCATTAGGCGCTAACCCCGCTCCTTAAACTGCCCACAACCACTGACAGTGGGCCCCAGGCCTGGTCAAACCTCAGTCAGCGCTGGGTTGACCGGGATTAGCCCTGTGTCGCTGACGTGTGGCCCCCACACGTCAGGTTTGACCTGGGTCAACCCAGTTGACTGCTGACACAGGCATGACGCAGTGCTGACGCAATTAATCATTTTCTGGATTTAAAATAATTCAGGAAATTCCAGAAAATCCTATAAACTTCTAAAAATCATAGAAAATAATCTATAACTCAGATGGAAAACATTTATATATGAAAAATGATTAGAAAAATCCAATCTATCCATCTGTACCATTTCCATGCATGTTAGAACAACTTATGACTATTGCTTAGGACAATTCAAATAAATGGCATTTAAGAAATCACATATGGAGTTTGAATTTGAATCTTTGATTCAAGCCAACTCCATTTAACTTGCTGCTAGTTGCATTATAGCCCAAACCACAGCATATTGCCATGTCATGATCATGCATCATATTGTGCATTGCATTGATTGCATTTCTTCTCTGTTGCCGGTATTGTCCCCTCTCGGTAGACGTTGCTTCGACGATGCGATCGATGACACCGATGAAGAGCTATACTATCTTCGGAAGTGTCAGGCAAGCAAAACCCCCTTGTTCATTCCGATACAATCCCACTCTCTCGCTCCTGCTCTCTTTAATTGCATTAGGACAACAACGATTCATCTGTTACATGCTGCGGTAGTTGAACCCCTTTCCTCTGCATGACCTGTCATTGCCACAGTAAATAGATGAAACCCACTAGCATGAGTAGGAGTTGTTTGAGCCCTGATGTGCCTACTCATTCATGCTTGTTTGACATGCCTGCTATTGCTTAGAGTTGTGTCAGGTCTGATTCATCGGGAATGAATTGGAAAGTGGTGAACATGTCCTATTGTGTGAGAGCTAAGGGTGTGAACACGATTGGTAAAGGTAGCGATGAGAGGCCATGTAGGAGTACATGGTGGGTTGTCTCATTGAAGCCGTCCTCAGGAACTGAGTTCTGTGTTTGTGATCCATGAACAGTTACTACCACGCATTGGAATGCTTAAGTGCCCCTCTCGACTTATTAATCAACCTGATCTCTGTCCAGGAGTTGCAACTAGTTTCTGGTGTTTGTAGGTAGTGTTAGTAGTCTACCAAGTGGCACCCGGTACAGGTGGGCTTGGGACAGACTAGGCACACGTGGCATGGTGTACCAAGCGTAGATCCATCCGTTGAGGTGGGCTTGGGAACCCTGTTCACATCGTTTGGGGCCGTGAGCGACACCCCGGCCGGATCTCCTTGCGGATGGAACCCGAATAGGCGATAAACCTGGACTAGAGACTTGTGTGGTTAGTCAGGTCGTGGCCGACTCCCTCGCCAGGCTTCCGCTTGAAGGTTGCCGAGGTACACGACGTGTACATGGTGGTAAGTGGCGACAGCGTGTGTGACAAAGTACACCCCTGCAGGGTTAATATGATCTATTCGAATAGCCGTGTCCGCGGTAAAGGACTTCTGGGTTGCCTGTACAGTTCATAGACAAGTGAAAGGGGATACTCTAAAATGCGCAAGATAAGCGTTAGTGCTATGGATGGCGTTCTCGTAGGGAGACGGGAGCAGATCCATAGTGGTGTATTGATATGGTGAATATGTGGACTCGTGTGCGCCACCCCAAAAGAGTTGCTTGCAGTCATAGTTCAGGTTAGCCACTGAGTCAAAGCTGGCTTGCTGCAGTTAAACTCCACCACCCCTTTTGTTGATACCGATGCATATGTAGATAGTTCTGATGTAAGTCTTGCTGGGTACATTTGTACTCACGTTTCCTTATTTTATGTTTTGCAGAGAGACGTCAGTCTCGCTAGTAGTCCCGTGTGGACTTCGACGTTTAGCTTGATACCTCAGCTACGATCTTGTGCCCTCGGCAGGATCTGGTAGATAGTCAGGCTTCTCAGCCTTTTTCATTTGTAGATGTCTATACTCAGACTTGTTAAGCTTCCGCATGTGCCTTGACTTGTATGCTCTGAATGTTGGGTCATGAGACCCATGTTTGTAATATCTGGCTCTTCGGAGCCTAATGAATAAATACTCTGAGTCGTAGAGTCTTGTTGTGATGCCTTGTTGTATTTGCACATATCGAGCATATTGTGTGTATGATTGAAATGCTTGGTATGTGTGGGATCCGACAATCTAGTTGTCTATCCTTAGCAGCCTCTCTTATGGGGAAATGTAGTCTAGTGCCTCCTTGAGCCATAGTAGTCCGCTACAGCCCGGTTCACCAGAGTCCTGCTAGCCCAGCACTACTGCTCTGGACACTTGACTGGCCGGCATGTGTTTCATATCGTTCCTGTGTCTGTCCCTTCGGGGAAATGTCACGCGGTGACATCCGGAGTCCTGCCTAGCCTGCTACAGCCCGGGTTCCCGGAGTCCTGTTAGCCCAGTGCTACAGCCCGGATTCGCACGCTACTGACCGACACGTTCGATGTTGATTCATGTATGCCTGTCCCCATACGTTAGTGCCGCTTTGAGTTCATGACTAGCCATGTCGGCCCGGGTTCTCTGTCATATGGATGCTAGCGACATTGTCATATACGTGAGCCAAAAGGCGCAAACGGTCCCGGGCCATGGTAAGGCGACACCCGTGGGAGTACCGTGCGTGAGGCCGCAAAGTGATATGAGGTGTTACAGGCTAGATCGGTGTGACTTGGAATCGGGGTCCCGACAGCTTTGGTATCAGAGCCTGACTGCCTGTAGGATTACCAAGCCAAACTGGTCGAAGTTGAGTCTAGAAATGCTTTAGTTATATAAGGGAATTGATTGTGGAAGGGAACATAAGGCTCTTTTTACTCCTTTACCTTATGCCCTTCTGATCTGAGTCACCCTCTTCTCTTCTACGGGGATTAAGAACTAGGCTTCTCATCTTTCTATCAGGATCACATGTTACTAATCCGTAGACTCGTAGGATTGTTGGTTCCAGGCCTCAGTTCAGTTCCTACTACTTCCGTATGTTGACCATTGATCCCGGAAGTTTATATTGTGATGTTGAGTGGTTATGCCACCATTTTGCAGGATGTCTCAATTCTTTTTGAGCATTTACAACCGTTATGCTGTTCAAGTCATCCCAGGTTTCTAAATAGTCCGATGCATTTGCAAATCCCTTATTCCCGTTCCCGAGGTTCCTTTGGGCCAAATTAATCACACTAATAGTCGAGTTGAGGTACTTCGTTGCCTCGGCGTATATGTTGAAGCCATTATTATGACCATAGGTGCCTTAGAGAACCACCTAGTAAGATGGCCATGTTTTGTGTTCCTAGTGTGATGATTCTGGCCATTATTCTCGAAAGCATCCCGTGATGTTATTAGTTAGTAAGTATTCTATTCTTGGGTTCCTGACCCAAGATTCACTCTACTTACCTCGTGTTGATAGTTTTGCTCGTACCTTTAGGATATCAGTAACCTTTGCGATAGTCCTCGAGGTCCGTGGTATTTCCTTCTTCCAAATACCATGAACTGCTTATGGCAGAAGTTCCTTTGAACCAAAAGATCACAACCAGAGTGCTCTTGAGGAGTACTCCATTCATATTGTGACTTTGCCAGTCCTTCCTCCTCTGCATGGATTATCTGGAAGAAACCTGTTGAACTTGGTTCGACATTAATCTATGCATCCACAACTCAGAAACATATATGTCCCCTTGAGTTGTCCCTCTTCATTGGTATTCCGACCATCGTCTGTCAATTGATAGTCAGGAGTAATTGTGCATTTGTGTTATTGATGCCTATTATTCTTGTGGTCTGTCAAGCCATTCTAATCCGGAATGACTAGGAGAAACAAACTCCAGTACCTCGTCCATCTTTGGGATTGGGTCAAAGTAGTTGTATTCCGCAGATCAAATGCCTAACCAGCTTTTGTTCTGTTCTACCTTCGAGTATTACCATCTTTATGTCAAGAATGTCATGAGAATTGCACTACCTCTTATGGATTTTTGACGCAGTGATACTTCTCGCCATCATCGTTCATTCCTCGGTCCCCATGCTATTATAACCGGAATACCGATAAGTGAATTGTGATGTGTGAAATCAATACTCCTAGCAACTCCGTTGCTTGGTAGTTAATGGCAATACTCTCATTCTTAGCGTGCTGGTTATTGAATCATCATCCTAAGATTGATCGTGCTACCTAGTCCTTATTTTTGGTGCACTCTTCAATCAATGAGATAGGATTTTGTCAATCCTTGCTTATTTGATCATATCGTCTTGCCTGAAAAGCAAGATTGTTCTCGAGCTTAGTGACATATCGGTGGTACGTGATTTTCCAAATATCTTCTCGGAAGTATCACCAGGTTGTCACTTAACCGCTATGTTGAGCTCGTGATCAAATGGTTTTCCAATAAACCACTCTTTCTCCAAGAATCTGTGTTGGATACCCCTGAGCTATTTGGTTAAGCTAAACAACAACTTGAAGAGTTGGAAGATAAAGCTTGTCTGACTTAGTTCATGGTAAGGGATATCTCTTTTGTGTGTGTGTGTTGAAGAAAGATGATATCTCTATCGATTGGTCCTCGTGATCAGTTGTTGGATCTATTGCCTTGTCAAAACTTTGACATGAGTATGGGCTATCGTCAAGTCAAATCAGAACCAACGATGTTCGTGATGTTGTCTTACTCGTGGTTGATCTCTCGAGCATACACCATTACATCTTTTGGTCTGACCAATGCTATCACCGTGTTCACATGATGGTGGAAGTCCAGTGATATGGGAATTCCGATGAGTTGCTATTGAGCCCATCAACAGCATCTTGTCTCCTCCTTAATTCATGTTGAACATCAAGCTAGTGTTGGAAACTTTTGTAAGCATTATCTTCATATCCCATTTATGAAATATATGTTTGGTGTAAGAAGTGACTTTCTCCAAGTTCACGTGCATTAGGTGCAAGTTGCCGCAGTGAATTTGAGAAAGTTAGTTTTGCTTCCTCTGGAATCGTCCCAAGTCAGTCATGCATGTGCAAAGTATACCATGGTTTGGTAGATTAATTACCTCCACTCCACATGTATTCCCTAGCACCTCAAGCCACTAACTGATTTGTTCAAGGAGAAGAAGTTCCTTCATAAGAGCTAATCATATGACTTATGCAAGGACTTCGCTATCCGCGATGATGGTTCCCCACCTGAACTCGGTAGTGTTTTATTATAAGACTACCACGTGGTCATGCTTGTCTTGGATAGCGTGTTCACAGGTTTGTAGCAGAACCAGCTCATGTTTTGGAGCTTGCTATCGTAGCTCATGCCCCGAGAATCTCGCAACGTCATCTCGTCGAATTGCGTTGCAAACTTTCATTTTTCTTTCTAGACTTGATGAGTCTGGAATATCCCGACACCAACCAGATCTGAATCTCAGGCAGATGTGATGGTTGAACGTTTCCCAAGAACTATACTAATGATCTCTCTGTTACCGGTAAGTGGATGTCGTGGCCAACACACCCAGCCGGAAGACCTATTATTGTAGTATCTTGATTGAGAAAGTTGGCCACCTCCCCATAAGGATTTCGTAGGATTTGCTCCCTAGTTGTTCCTTATGGATTTTTATATTTCCGAAGTCCGACCTTTTACTTGATGTTCTAGATATCAAACCATATCTATGAACGGGGTATGCTAGTGCATCAAGGAGAACATTAGAAGTGGAGTGCTAAATGTCTCTCGGTCGATCATCCAGATTTGCTTCTTTGGCATTGCTAAGCAAAAATCTGAGAAAGTGATGTCCCCCTTGGCACCTGCGTCCTCCATCACCATTCATCATGGTAGTATGATGTGTTGCCAGGATCCTCGACACGGATATTGGTAAAACTTGATGAATATGGAAATGCTCAAGTTCTTGAGAGCACGCGCAAGCATTAGGTGTCATCATCGGCACTAACTGGGATTGGCCCCAATTTCCCCGGTTATGCTAGAACCATTCAACGGTGGAATCACTCTCGTTGAGTTATCCCCAGTTACCAGAATCATAACCAGCATTTGCATTTTGTTCCCAGCTTGCACCTCAGTAATTACTGTTCAGGATCATCTTCAAAAGTGGTCCTACTATGGGTCCCATCCATCCCCGATGATAAGCAAAATCATCCATGGTGTTGTCATCAACAAGGTAGTCCACATCATCCATTCTAGTCCGATTATGCCATTCTTTCGAATTCGTTCACACGATCATTTGTAAATTGCCTTAGGCTGGTATGAAGAGTTTCATTGACCTCTGAATCAAAAGTAATTCTTTTTGCCACTTAAGGGATATTTCTATGAGCCACCTTCCCTAAGGTGCCCCGTTATGGAGTCATGGCAATTAACTCCTCGCTGCTTTGGAACCCATGCACCATATTATCTAAGCGTGGGATTGTTGCCCACCAAATCAAACCTCATCGTTTGTTCTTCCATCCCTCTCGATGTGTTTTGTGTCTCAACTCGAGATGTTTCAACATCTCATTCCGCAAGTTGATCTTGTATAGCTCGATCTTCGAGAAGATCAATCCTGTAGAGTTTCCCTCTTTTCCGTCATCATAGTTGGATGAAGCTCTCGAAAGAAATGATGCCAAGATCAAAATGATGGAATGAATCAACATCTTCGAGAAGAACAATTGGATCGTGAAGATTATGTTAGTTTGCATTCCCCTTTCACCTTACCCTACGCTTGAATCTCGGGACGAGATTCTTGTTTTAGTGGGGGTGAGTTGTCACATCCCTAGCCTTACCTTGCACTAGGCCAGCACATGTGTGTTGCAGCATGTTTAAATTTTATTTAAAACTGAAATGGGGATTGATCAAACCCTAGCACCAGAAAGAACTCAAATAGGTTCAAATAAAATCTTTTCCAAAGAACCCAAAATGCCTTTGATAATGTTCATGATTTCTGATAAAGGTGAAAACCTGTGCCAAAAATGATGAGCATATTTCTTGGCCATTTATGGATTTTTAATTAAATCATAAGTATTTGAATTGGAGCATTTAATGGCTATAAATATGTTAAATGCTTCAATAATTCTGAAAACATTTGAGGGCTGTTAGTAAACATTTTAAAAGTGCCCACAAATTTTCTCAAGAGTTCTTAAAATGGTTTAGTATTTTACTAAATAAAAAAAAGCAGAATAAATAGAAAACAGAAACAAATTAAACTAGAAAACAGAGAGAGAGTTACCTGGGCCGGCCTACCTGTTCTGGCATTGTAGCGGCCCAGCCCACCGAGGGCAGAGCCGTCTTCTTCCTCCTGC
Source organism: Triticum aestivum (assembly GCF_018294505.1). Taxonomy (NCBI): domain Eukaryota; kingdom Viridiplantae; phylum Streptophyta; class Magnoliopsida; order Poales; family Poaceae; genus Triticum; species Triticum aestivum. Next base: position 586,327,860 of record NC_057814.1, on the reverse strand, counting down.
CAGTAGGCAGAGGGGAAGCGTGGCGCGCGCACGTGCGTATCCGGCCACCTCCTGCTTCCCCGGCCCCTCCTGGCGACGCCACGACGACGCCCCGAAGCCCCTGTCTCCTCTCCCTCACTCGCTGCGCTCTCTCCCTCCCCTCTGCCCTTTCTCCAGCAGCCGCCCGAGCGCCACCGAGCTCGCCGCTGCCGCCCGCCTGACCACCGTACCTCCCTCGCCTCTCGCTGTGCTAGGAAGCTCCGCTATATCATCCTCGTTCCTCCTCGCTGAGCCACGCGATGAGGAGAGCCCCGAAGCGACGCCCGCAACAACATCTCCAACCACGGCCGGCCGAGATCGCCACCGCTGTCTCGTCGCCCCAGGCCTTCCCCGAGCACGCTGACCTTCCCTACGTCTTCGCTGTGAGCTCACGGACGGAACCCCCCTCTCCTCCACCTCGATTGCTCGCCGTAGTAATCGATTCATCGGATACAGAAACCCGCCGCCACCCGAGCTCATCGCCGGTGATGCTCCGGTGGCCTTTCAATCACAATGACCGACCCAACACACTCGCACACGCACGTAGTTGCTGCCCCGCTGCTCGTTTTGCTTGCCCGCTTGCTCTAGCCGCAACGCCGCACCTCACCGAGCCCCGCCGCCGCTAAAGCTCGTCGCCGGCCATTTTCCGGCCACCCCGCGCCCTCCAACTTCTTCGGTTGGATGCGGTCGAGCACGGGCTCCCTCCTGGTGCCCTCAGCGCAACCAGCCGCTGCCCCTAGCGCCACTCAGCGAGTCGCCGCCGCACTGGATGGTCGCCGGCGACCTAACTCCGGTTGTGCCGACGTGGCACGGCCATTAGGCGCTAACCCCGCTCCTTAAACTGCCCACAACCACTGACAGTGGGCCCCAGGCCTGGTCAAACCTCAGTCAGCGCTGGGTTTGACCGGGATTAGCCCTGTGTCGCTGACGTGTGGCCCCCACACGTCAGGTTTGACCTGGGTCAACCCAGTTGACTGCTGACACAGGCATGACGCAGTGCTGACGCAATTAATCATTTTCTGGATTTAAAATAATTCAGGAAATTCCAGAAAATCCTATAAACTTTTAAAAATCATAGAAAATAATCTATAACTCAGATGGAAAACATTTATATATGAAAAATGATCAGAAAAATCCAATCTATCCATCTGTACCATTTCCATGCATGTTAGAACAACTTATGACTATTGCTTAGGACAATTCAAATAAATGGCATTTAAGAAATCACATATGGAGTTTGAATTTGAATCTTTGATTCAAGCCAACTCCATTTAACTTGCTGCTAGTTGCATTATAGCCCAAACCACAGCATATTGCCATGTCATGATCATGCATCATATTGTGCATTGCATTGATTGTATTTCTTCTCTGTTGCCGGTATTGTCCCCTCTCGGTAGACGTTGCTTCGACGATGCGATCGATGACACCGATGAAGAGCTATACTATCTTCGGAAGTGTCAGGCAAGCAAAACCCCCTTGTTCATTCCGATACAATCCCACTCTCTCGCTCCTGCTCTCTTTAATTGCATTAGGACAGCAACGATTCATCTGTTACATGCTGCGGTAGTTGAACCCCTTTCCTCTGCATGACCTGTCATTGCCACAGTAAATAGATGAAACCCACTAGCATGAGTAGGAGTTGTTTGAGCCCTGACGTGCCTACTCATTCATGCTTGTTTGACATGCCTGCTATTGCTTAGAGTTGTGTCAGGTCTGATTCATCGGGAATGAATTGGAAAGTGGTGAACATGTCCTATTGTGTGAGAGCTAAGGGTGTGAACACGATTTGGTAAAGGTAGCGGTGAGAGGCCATGTAGGAGTACATGGTGGGTTGTCTCATTGAAGCCGTCCTCAGGAACTGAGTTCTGTGTTTGTGATCCATGAACAGTTACTACCACGCATTGGAATGCTTAAGTGCCCCTCTCGACTTATTAATCAACCTGATCTCTGTCCAGGAGTTGCAACTAGTTTCTGGTGTTTGTAGGTAGTGTTAGTAGTCTACCAAGTGGCACCCGGTACAGGTGGGCTTGGGACAGACTAGGCACACGTGGCATGGTGTACCAAGCGTAGATCCATCCGTCGAGGTGGGCTTGGGAACCCTGTTCACATCGTTTGGGGCCGTGAGCGACACCCTGGCCGGATCTCCTTGCGGATGGAACCCGAATAGGCGATAAACCTGGACTAGAGACTTGTGTGGTTAGTCAGGTCGTGGCCGACTCCCTCGCCAGGCTTCCGCTTGAAGGTTGCCGAGGTACACGACGTGTACATGGTGGTAAGTGGCGAGAGCGTGTGTGACGAAGTACACCCCTGCAGGGTTAATATGATCTATTCGAATAGCCGTGTCCGCGGTAAAGGACTCTGGGTTGCCTGTACATTTCATAGACAAGTGAAAGGGGATACTCTAAAATGCGCAAGATAAGCGTGAGTGCTATGGATGGCGTTCTCGTAGGGAGACAGGAGCGGATCCATAGTGGTGTATTGATATTGTGAATATGTGGACTCGTGTGCGCCACCCCAAAAGAGTTGCTTGCAGTCATAGTTCAGGTTAGCCACTGAGTCAAAGCTGGCTTGCTGCAGTTAAACTCCACCACCCCTTTTGTTGATACCGATGCATATGTAGATAGTTCTGATGTAAGTCTTGCTGGGTACATTTGTACTCACGTTTCCTTATTTTATGTTTTGCAGAGAGACGTCAGTCTCGCTAGTAGTCCCGTGTGGACTTCGACGTTTAGCTTGATACCTCAGCTACGATCTTGTGCCCTCGGCAGGATCTGGTAGATAGTCAGGCTTCTCAGCCTTTTTCATTTGTAGATGTCTGTACTCAGACATGTTAAGCTTCCGCATGTGCCTTGACTTGTATGCTCTGAATGTTGGGTCATGAGACCCATGTTTGTAATATCTGGCTCTTCGGAGCCTAATGAATAAATACTCTGAGTCGTAGAGTCTTGTTGTGATGCCTTGTTGTATTTGCACATATCGAGCATATTGTGTGTATGATTGAAATGCTTGGTATGTGTGGGATCCGACAATCTAGTTGTCTATCCTTAGCAGCCTCTCTTATGGGGAAATGTAGTCTAGTGCCTCCTTGAGCCATAGTAGTCCGCTACAGCCCGGTTCACCGGAGTCCTGCTAGCCCAGCACTACTGCTCTGGACACTTGACTGGCCGGCATGTGTTTCATATCGTTCCTGTGTCTGTCCCTTCGGGGAAATGTCACGCGGTGACATCCGGAGTCTTGCCTAGCCTGCTACAGCCCGGGTTCCCGGAGTCCTGTTAGCCCAGTGCTACAGCCCGGATTCGCACGCTGCTGACCGACACGTTCGATGTTGATTCATGTATGCCTGTCCCCATACGTTAGTGCCGCTTTGGGTTCACGACTAGCCATGTCGGCCCGGGTTCTCTGTCATATGGATGCTAGCGACATTGTCATATACGTGAGCCAAAAGGCGCAAACGGTTCCGGGCCATGGTAAGGCGACACCCGTGGGAGTACCGTGCGTGAGGCCGCAAAGTGATATGAGGTGTTACAGGCTAGATCGGTGTGACTTGGAATCGGGGTCCCGACATGATCATCTCATACAACACATTATATCACATCATGTCTTGACCATATCACATCACAACATGCCCTGCAAAAACAAGTTAGACGTCCTCTACTTTGTTGTTGCATGTTTTACGTGGCTGCTACGGGCTTAGCAAGAACCGTTCTTACCTGCGCATCAAAACCACAACGATAGTTTGTCAAGTTGGTGCTGTTTTAACCTTCGCAAGGACCGGGCGTAGCCACACTCGGTTCAACTAAAGTGAGAGAGACGGACACCCGCCGGTCACCTTTAAGCAACGAGTGCTCGCAACGGTGAAACCAGTCTCGTGTAAGCGTACACGTAATGTCGGTCCGGGCCGCTTCATATCACAATACCGCTGAACCAAAGTACGACATGCTGGTAAGCAGTATGACTTATATCGCCCACAACTCACTTGTGTTCTACTCGTGCATAGCATCAACGCATAAAACCAGGCTCGGATGCCACTGTTGGGGAACGTAGTAATTTCAAAAAATTTCCTACGCACACGCAAGATCATGGTGATGCATAGCAATGAGAGGGGAGAGTGTTGTCCACGTACCCTCGTAGACCGACAGCGGAAGCGTTATCACAACGCAGTTGATGTAGTCGTACGTCTTCACGATCCGACCGATCAACTACCGAACGCACGGCACCTCCGAGTTCTACACACGTTCAGCTCGATGACGTCCCTCGAACTCCGATCCAGCCGAGTGTTGAGGGAGAGTTTCGTCAGCATGACGACGTGGTGACGATGATGATGTTCCACCGACGCAGGGCTTCGCCTAAGCTCCGCAACGGTATTATCGAGGTGTAATATGGTGGAGGGGGGCACCGCACACGGCTAAGAGATCTCAAGGATCAATTGTTATGTCTCTGGGGTGCCCCCTGCCCCAGTATATAAAGGAGCAAGGGAGGAGGAGTCCGGCCCTAGGAGGGGGCGCACCAAGTGTGGAGTCCTACTAGGACTCCCTAGTCCTAGTAGGATTCCACCTCCCATATGGAATAGGAAAAGAGGAAGGGAAAAAGAGAAGGAAGGAAGGGGGCGCCCCCCCTTCCCTAGTCCAATTCGGACCAGACCAAGGGGAGGGGTGCGGCCACCCTTGAGGCCCTTTTCCTTCTTTCCCGTATGGCCCAATAAGGCCCAATACGTATTCCCGTAACTCTCCGGTACTCCGAAAAATACTTGAATCACTCGGAACCTTTCCGAAGTCCGAATATAGTCGTCTAATATATCGATCTTTACGTCTCGGCCATTTCGAGACTCCTCGTCATGTCCCCGATCTCATCGGGGACTCCGAACTCCTTCGGTACATCAAAACTCAATAAAACTGTCATCGTAACGTTAAGCGTGTGGACCCTACGGGTTCGAGAACTATGTAGACATGACCGAGACACGTCTCCGGTCAATAACCAATAGCGGGACCTGGATGCCCATATTGGCTCCCATATATTCTACGAAGATCTTTATCGGTCAGACCGCATAACAACATACGTTGTTCCCTTTGTCACCGGTATGTTACTTGCCCGAGATTTGATCGTCGGTATCTCGATACCTAGTTCAATCTCGTTACCGGCAAGTCTCTTTACTCGTTCCGTAACACATCATCCCGCAACTAACTCATTAGTCACAATGCTTGCAAGGCTTATAGTGATGTGCATTACCGAGTGGGCCCAGAGATACCTCTCCGACAATCGGAGTGACAAATCCTAATCTCGAAATACGCCAACCCAACAAGTACCTTTGGAGACACCTGTAGAGCACCTTTATAATCACCCATTTATGTTGTGACGTTTGGTAGCACACAAAGTGTTCCTCCGGTAAACGGGAGTTGCATAATCTCATAGTCAAAGGAACATGTATAAGTCATGAAGAAAGCAATAGCAACATACTAAACGATCGGGTGCTACGCTAACGGAATGGGTCAAGTCAATCACGTCATTCTCCTAATAAGGTGATCTCGTTAATCAAATGACAACTTATGTCTATGGCTAGGAAACATAACCATCTTTGATTAACGAGCTAGTCAAGTAGAGGCATACTAGTGACACTCTCTTTGTCTATATATTCACACATGTATTATGTTTCCGGTTAATACAATTCTAGCATGAATAATAAACATTTATCATGATACAAGGAAATAAATAACACTTTATTATTGCCTCTAGGGCATATTTCCTTCACTCCCCACTTAGATTTTTGCTTGACAGGTGTCGTGGGTGATTCGAGACACCGGTAAGCTAAGCTGGTGTGTGCAGGTCATGCGTGTTTTCAATTAAAAGGCCGTAGGCGGAATTAGTCCCGATGGACTAAATAAATCCGTTACTCGTGGGTAAAGAGTACACCCTCTGCAGAGGTCATATCTATTTGGATAGCCATGTTCATGGGTAAGGACTACAGTCTGAGATGGGTCTAGTGACGGTTTTCGGATGGAGAAACGGCTAAACTGAATCATAGTAACGGTATTCGGATGGAGAAACGGCTAAACTAGAATCTAGTGACGGTCTTCGGATGGAGAAACGGCTAGACTAGAACTTTGATTTTGACCTATGGCATATGAGGATCATGTTTATTATTATTATGAACTAACCATTTACATTACTTGATTTATCGAGTATCCCTGGGACGGTTCTACCTCCTGGATACTCACTGCGATTATTATTTATAAGCCCTTTATGTGGTGTCGCTCAGACGCCCGACTGTGGCATGCCTGTTATTTATGTATCCTTTATAAGTCCTTTATGTGGTGTCGCTCAGACGCCCGACTGTGGCATGCCTATTATTTATTTATCCATTATAAGCCCTTTATGTGGCGCCGCTCAGACGCCCGACTGCGGCATATTTGTCATTTATTTATTATTCATAAGCCCTTTATGTGGCATCGCTCAGACGCCCGACTGCGGCATGTTCGTCATTTCCTTATTAATTATAAGCCCTTTATGTGGCGTCGCTCAGACGCCCGACTGCGGCATGTTTGTTATTTATTTATTATTCATAAGCCCTTTATGTGGTGTCGCTCAGACGCCCGACTGAGGCATGACTTATCTTATTATCCTTTTTGAGGTGTCGCTTCAGACACTCGATCAGTGCATTCTATTTTCTACTTTCGTATTGTATATTCATATTTTACCTGCTTACGAGCATCACGGATTTCGTTTGTTTCGTGACAGACGTTATGATCATAGAATATTTCGGAGCATGTTTTGACAAATTATACCCGTGTTCTTGATGTTTGCGAGTACATTCAAACGTACTCACTGGCTTGTCCCTGGCTATTGTCTTGGCCAGATTTCTTGCGTGGAGAAGAGCGTTGCGACGACAGCCCCGGAACCTACGCAGTGTTGACCACAGCCTCGCGAAGATAGGAGTTATCCTGGTCAGCTGTTCTTGTGGGGAATGGAGTCCCATAGACGCAGATGAACCACAAACCGCTTCCGCCATCAACCACTAGAAACTAAGTGTTGTACTCACAGGCCACAATGGTCTTGTACTTCATATTTTTGTACTTTGCTTGGGATTCTTGTATCAAGTTGGTGCCTCATCAGCTAACAGTAATCCTGGGGCTGGTGAGCACAAGGGCCATTTTCTGGAGTATTAATACCCCGAAAATCCGGTCTTGACAGACTTGGTATTAGAGCCAGGCTGACCATTGGCTAATCCTATCTTAGCCAGGTCAATAAAGCTAGGTTAACCAACCCACCAGACCTTAACCCAACCCCGGCCAAGCTTCTCGTGTAAGATAGCCACACAGTGACCCCGACGCTTTTGGCAGTCGGTGCCCAACCTATCAGCCTAGCCTGTCGATCACGCGCCAGTGACCGACACCTAACATGTCTCATTCGCAAGCGTGCGAAGGAAGACTCCGCCCCTTTTTCTATAAAAAGGGCGCGCTAGCCTCAACCCAGCACAGCCTCTTTCCCAAACCAAGTCACGATGCCTGGCCCCATTGTTCACAATGAGACCACAGCAACCAACCTTGGAGGTTTTGTGACCGTGCTCGCGAACCTCACCCGCCGTGCCTATGCGTTAGAAGAACCCCCAGAATATGTTGTGTACCAAGAACTCATGAGTGGTGAGAGCCGTCAGTTCTGGGCCACTGTACACATTTATGGTAGGGGTCTATCGCCAAAACGCCCCTACAGGTTCACTGGAAGGACCACTCCCTTTGAGCCACAGCCATCCAACTGGCAACTCGAGAAGCTATAGTTCAGCTCCGGCACTTGTCGCTCAGAGTTAACTGTCGCTCGTTCTACTACTACCCCAGTCGTAACGGGTATGGTAGGCCGCCCCAGGTTGCCAACGGAGATCACGAGACGGATCCTGCACTATTGCATCTGGTGCACTATGTAAGTGCACTAGAGGAACTGTTCGATCAAATCACCCTTGATCTGATCGCAGCTCGTAGAGAACTGTTTCGCCGAGCCCCGGCGAGAGGAGAAGTGGAGCTCGACGCCGACAATCCAGTCGTGCTGTTCGGACACCCGATCGAGTCCTTGCGGTCTGCCCCAACCATTGACCAAAGTACGTTGGTGTCCCCAGAAGCGCTTCGTCGCCTTTTGGGAACCCGTTCCAACGGGATTGTGGCCAGCAACCCCCGCGATGGTCATCACCACTACCCCGACCCTGCAGCCCCTCAACCTCATCCGGCTAATCCCGACGGTGAAACCCGTGGAGAAGCTTCGACGTCCACTAGGCAAGCCCGCTTAGATATTAACGGAGTAGACTAAGTCACTCGAGTAGTAACGAGCCTTATTATGTCTACGCCTTGTAATTGTGTGAGTTTATATCACCATTATTAAAGGATGTCTGCTTGTGCGCCCCAGTACCAGAGACGTTTTCTCTGGACCCTGTCCTTTTGCCGTCTTTATTATAAACGTCATAGCTATGTTTATTTTGTGTGTTGCAGCTTATGTTTGTACCCAAAATTCGTGCTACGCGCAAACTCTTGGTTTCAACTAATGGGAGTATTATTTTTAAAACAACCCTTAGCAAATCTCGAGGACGAGATTTTTTCTTAAGGGGGGTAGTGTTGTAACACCCCAAAAATTTGACCTTGTTTTATTAATTAAAATTTTGCCAGGAAATTAAAATTTTATTTTTCTGGATTGCTCCTTTGATTTCAGAACCCCTCTTCTCTTTAATATTGTGGGTTTTTACCTCAAATGGAAACTTTCCAAAAGTATTATTGGAACTTGTATGCCCTCTTTATAAAATCAATTCTTTAACAGTGGATTTATTTGCATAATTATTTTTCATGAGCTTTACTCTTTTAAAATGATCTTTCATAAATTTGGAGCCTCTTTTTGCACTGCAACCATTTGATAAATGCTTTTAAAATTTTCACCAAAATTTGGGGATGTCATGTGAGGTTTCTACATCACTTTTATGCAAAAATATCTTTTGGGTATTGGAGATTTTGAGCTCTACATCAATTTTTAAATCTGGGCCAGTAGGTATTTTTGCACTACAACCTATTTAAATATTCTTCAAAAAATTCTTCCAAGTGTTTGAAGATGTCAGTAGATGCTCATAATTCAACTCCATGCAAAAACCCAGTGATGTTCTATGAAAAATTTGAGTGTATCAACCTCATTTTCATTCTGGTCCAGTTTGGTGATTTGTACTGCAACCCTATTTTATTTTGCTCTAGTGCACTTGAGCTTTTTCCTACTTATAGTCCTCCCTACCAAACCCTTAAGTCCAGGAGATTGGACCCATTGGAGTATTTTTGGTGCATGCAATGATAGCCTTTAGTTTCTGCCCAAAACTGGTTTTCTCAAAAACTTGCACTAACAAATTTCTGTTTTTGCCAAACTAACCTTACCACCTTCTTTAGCTCCTAAAGAGACTAGGATCTGGAGATTTCGGCCACCCCAAGAACTGCCTAGATGCCCATGGCATTCTGTCGAACACCCTGTATGCAGGAACAGTTTTGGCATGTTTTCTAGTTTGCATTGTGGACTTGAGCCCCTGACCCATCCAGCATGTCCACTAACCTCCTAGCTATCCCTAACCCTGGCCTGTTAACTACCAGCATCGCCCAAGCTCTCTAGCACGCGCTGGCATTTCGTCGAGCATCTGGTGTGCGTGCTCTGGGCGCGGCCAGAGCGCGCGTTTTGCACGTGCGTGCGCACGGGTCGCCGCGTCGCACCCCTGGCCCTTGCTCACCTGCAGAGCCGCGCCCTGCCCTCGCCCACTCACCAGTACCCTCCAAGCGTCCCTGGCGCCCTACAGCGTCGCCGTCAGGGCTCCCTTGGCGGCACGCCAGCGTCGGCAGCGGGCTTTGCCGTGGTCGGCGCCGCCCAAGCCACCCGCGCGCGCCAGCTGCCCCCTGGGAACAACCCGAGCTTATCCGCAAGCCGTCGTCACGCGCTCGTCGCCGCCACGTAGCCCTGCAACCACAGGACAGCGGTCGCCGGCGATCCTATCCATGGCCGCCGCGGGACCGACGTCGAGCGCCTATATAAAGAGGCCCCGAGCTCCTCCGAGCACTCAGGCAACCCCAGGCCACCCCCATAGTACTCCCGCAGCTAGCAATCGACGGGGAGGGGCCTTCTTCCTCGTCTCCGGCCAGTTCGGTCGCCGCCTCAATCCAGTGTGGTGCGTCGCAACCGGACCCTCCCCCGTCCATCCAACGCCACCAACCGTCTCCCCATAGTCTTGCGGAGCTGCCTAGCGCCTAAGCCTCGACCAAGGACCTCCATAGCCCGAAGCCCACTTTGCTCCCGAACCACCGTCCGCCACGGAGCTCGCCGCCGGTGACTTCCTCCGTCCCCACCTGCCTAGCGCCCACCGGGAGGACCGCCCTAGACTGGCGGATCCATCCCTGCCCTCGGGGCCCCGTGGGGAGCTGCCGTTCGTCGACGGCGATCGCCGGAGTCCCGCCCCGTTCGGGCAGAGAGAGAGGAGGGAGGGAAGACCAGTCAAACCTGACCAGTGGGCCCGCTGGACCCACTGTCAGTGACCCGCGCGCCCGTCCACTCTGGTTAAGTGATAGCGCAAAATCCCGAGTACGTCTCCTCTGCTTCGAAAGCGTATTCTCCCCCGAAGAGTTTTCTTTTTCTGATTTTTATAAAACAGAACTTTGACTGGCTATATCTTTTAAAATAAAACTCCAAATGAGTTGATTCTTTTTCCTACCTCTTTCAAATTTCATCTAGTTTATTTTAAGATTTATTTCAAAAATGTTTGGGACAACTTTTTGTACTGTTCTTGAAATATGTGTTATTTGAATATTTTCTCAAAATAGGATTTTTGGAGAAAAAGGCAACCTTCAAAGAGTGCACCCCCCTCATGCATACACTTGAAGGCAAGCTTTCTGAACTCTGGCATAATATTTTCGTGAGGTGTTTTGATACGGTTACAACACCTGGACTTGGGGCATACGTTATTTTTATGTAACGACAAAGTCACACGCATGAGTGCATATTGGAGATGCTTTACTGATGGGATGGATATGCTGGTGACAGTAATCATCCTCGCGAGCTTTTCATGCATACCGGCAGGAAGCCGGGAGAGTCGTGGTCTTGGGTAGACACGAGCTTGTCCCTAGTTCCTCGTCGAGACGAGTGTGTCCGGTATGGCATGATGAGGTTTGATGAGCGGTGATTCTGTCTATTATTGGAGATATATTGGTTATGCTAATTATTTGGAAAATGCTTGGACCTCCTGAGTCAGCCGTAGGTCGAGTCTTGTTCAGTAACTTCCCCTACCTGTTTTGTACTACCTCTTGTCCCTGCCGCAGGTAGGGTACGGTTCAGTAAGTTGTCAACCCCTTACCAAAGCACACGCCGTACAGAGAGGCCATGGTGGAAGATACCGGAGGCCTCCGGTAGGCATGCCACCTGGTCCGGGGGCATGGGTGTTTTTGGTTGGGACCGAGAGGGGGGCACCCCTTAGAGCGCGCGATATAAATTTGATCCCATGCTACGTCGAGGTTGTAGCCTCCCCACTTAGAGTTTTGCTTGACAGATGTTTTGGGTGATTCCAGACAATGGTAAGCTAAGCTAGTGTGTGCAGGTCAGGCGTGTTTTCAATTAAAAGGCCGTAGGCGGAATTAGTCCCGATGGACTAAATAAATCCGTTACTCGTGAGTAAAGAGTACACCCTCTGTATAGGTCATATATATTTGGATAGCCATGTTCATGGGTAAGGACTACAGTCTGAGATGGGTCTAGTGACGATTTTCGGATGTAGAAATGGCTAAACTGAATCATAGTAACGGTATTCGGATGGAGAAACGGCTAAACTAGAATCTAGTGACGGTCTTCGGATGGAGAAACGGCTAGACTAGAACTTTGATTTTGACCTATGGCATATGAGGATCATGTTTATTATTATTATGAACTAACCATTTACATTACTTGATTTATCGAGTATCCCTGGGACGGTTCTACCTCCTGGATACTCACTGCGATTATTATTTATAAGCCCTTTATGTGGTGTCGCTCAGACGCCCGACTGTGGCATGCCTGTTATTTATGTATCCTTTATAAGTCCTTTATGTAGTGTCGCTCAGACGCCCGACTGTGGCATGCCTATTATTTATTTATCCATTATAAGCCCTTTATGTGGCGTCGCTCAGACGCCCGACTGCGGCATGTTTGTCATTTATTTATTATTCATAAGCCCTTTATGCGGCGTCGCTCAGACGCCCGACTGCGGCATGTTCGTCATTTCCTTATTAATTATAAGCCCTTTATGTGGCGTCGCTCAGATGCCCGAGTGCGGCATGTTTGTCATTTATTTATTATTCATAAGCCCTTTATGTGGTGTCGCTCAGACGCCCGACTGAGGCATGACTTATCTTATTATCCTTTTTGAGGTGTCGCTTCAGACACTCGATCAGTGCATTCTATTTTCTACTTCCGTATTGCATATTCATATTTTACCTGCTTACGAGCATCACGGATTTCGTTTGTTTCGTGACAAACGTTATGATCATAGAATATTTCAGAGCATGTTTTGACAAATTATGCAAGTGTTCCTGATGTTTGCGAGTACATTCAAACGTACTCACTGGCTTGTCCCTGGCTATTGTCTTGGCCAGATTTCTTGCGTGGAGAAGAGCGTTGCGACGACAGCCCCGGAACCTACGCAGTGTTGACCGCAGCCTCGCGAAGATAGGAGTTATCCTGGTCAGCTGTTCTTGTGGGGAATGGAGTCCCATAGACGCAGATGAACCACAAACCGCTTCCGCCATCAACCACTAGAAACTAAGTGTTGTACTCACAGGCCACAATGGTCTTGTACTTCATGTTTTTGTACTTTGCTTGGGATTCTTGTATCAAGTTGGTGCCTCATCAGCTAACAGTAATCCTGGGGCTGGTGAGCACAAGGGCCATTTTCTGGAGTATTAATACCCCGAAAATCCGGTCTTGACACCGAAGCTTTGAGGAAGGCGACCTTGTTCTTCGGCGCGTTCAGTCTGCCAAGAATTCCAATAACTTGACGCCGGCCTTGTTATCGGGTAATACGAGTCACCAGGCCTGGCGCAGTCCACCTGGAGACCGAGGATGCTGTTCCAGTGAGCAACTCCTGAAACATCGAGCATCTACGCAAGTTTTACCCATAAGGCGCGGCTTGCCGGGCCCCCCGACAAGCCACCCTTTTGTACAAGCCTTGCCGGCAAGGCATGTAATCCTTCGTACAAAGCCAGGCGTAGACCCTGAGCACAAATAAATGAAGCGATGGCGCCCTAAGTTATAGCATGCATGCTAGGTCGAGTCTCTTTCCTGGTTAGGGTTGATAGTGCTTAGCGGCGACTAACCCCTAGCCTAGAGGTCGAGTGCGCGTCTCTCTGTTCTTTTCTGCCCTCCTTTGGTTCGCAGGGCACATGGGCACTTCTACTGAGCTACTTGGAAGAATGGGAACGGACCGGCGTGCTGACCCCGGCAAACCAGAGTTGCCGGGGGCTGCAAGTACAAGGATCCAACCGCGGCAAGACAAGGTTGCCGGGGGCTGCAGATCCAGATAAGTCTTTCATCCTCTGTCATGCATTTCGGAACGGAACTGGGGCATGTGAAACCTCGTTTTATCTCCAGGCTACCGTGCTCCCCTTTTTCCTATACCTAAGGATTATCTCCTGGGTCCGGATTTGGTTGTAGCCGCGGCGGCAAGGAGATAGAAAGAGGAGCCTAAGCCCACTTCATCCCTGCCTCCGCCAATGGCGCGAGAATGGTCGAGCGAAGTTAGGGGGACGGGAAGGCCTGTTGCCGGGCGAAAAACGTTTATCTTAAATAGTAACAAGGATTCGCTCCTTGTCGCGGGGTCCACCCACGAACAAAAAACCCGGCAAACATCCCTTTTTATTAAAAACATCCCATACAGGTACAGTCCATATGGAATGAAAAACATGAGCAAGGGGATTACAAGTTCTAAATTTAACGAAGGCCCAAAGGCTTACAAACTAAAAAAGAGATGAGATGCCTGTAATCGCTTTCTTGTCCCCTCTCCTCAGAAGATGGAACAGGACAGCGGGAGGGCAAAAAGAGCGCCTAGGCGAGGTGCGAGGAGCAGAAAGCTGGAAGATGAGGAAGCGGCTCGCCAATACGCGACGAAGGCGTCGGTGCCCGCGTACTCCAAGTTAACGGCCGCCACCCGCCTTCTTCGCCTTCTCCGGCCCTCCTACGCCAGCCGCCCAAGGAGACCACGGGGAGCACCCCGAAGGAGAGCTTGGCGAGGATGGCCCTCGGCAGGGAGAAGCGGCGCGGTCCGTCGAAGTCGGAGTCGGCATCCCGCCGCTCGAATCTCTCGTCGCCACTGTCGCTGTCCTCCTCGTCACTCCCGCTCGAGGAAGAATCTTCATCGTCGGAAGAGCTCTCCACGCAGCACTTCAGGCGATTCCCAAGATCTCCAAAGACCTTGGCGTAGATCAGGCCGCCCTCCATTAATTTGAAGTAGAGGACGAGCCCCACCGTCAGGCTATGGATGTGGGCAAACGTCTTCCACCCGCGACGGAGATACATGACGCGAGGGGCGGGGAAGTCAACGTCGACCCGCGTACCGCCGGTCCCGCAGCCCCTCATGTGCAACCTGAGGGTCTGGGGCGGATCGAGCTCCATCTCCACTGTGAAGGGAGTGGGAAGACGGAGACGACGACGCGGTGGCCGACGCAGCTTGACGAAGAACTCGCGGGGCCGGTCCCCGACGTGACCCTCCATCGTGGGAGGCACCGCTGGCAGAGGCACGACCGCCGCGCCACCTCGTGCCCCACTCCCCCGACCGCCGCGGCGACCTCGGCCACGCCCCCTCCCCCTTCCTCTTGTGGCTGGCTTCGCCGCCACGGGCTCGAGGGAGGGAGGGACGGGCTGACGAGCAGCGACCCTCGCTGCCACCTTTGAAGGCCCGGAACCTCCTCTCTTCATGGCGGATGAGAGGAAGAAGCAGAAGCAGGAGGAGATAGAAGATGGAAGAATGCGGGATGCCATCCCCCCTTCCCTCTCCTTATAAAGGGGCGGGATCGGGGCTCGGCCGCCCCGCTCGGCCAATCCAGCCACCGGAGGCACAGGCAATCAGGACTGACCCGCTGCCCCAACCAGCGACGGCCCGGTTTCCCGTCTCCACCGCTTGCCACCCCAAGTGCATGGACGTGTGGCGAACGTGCAGAACCGAGGGGACGGGTGAAGCGACCTCTCCCCACACCGTGATCGTGGGGTGTGGACGCCTTGCAGACCGCAACCCGGCCCCATTCAGTAAATGGGCCGCGCCTTTACACCTCTCCCTCTTCATGGGGAAGGCGCGAGCCGCCCCTGTATCGCGACGTGACGCATGCCTGCGGAAACCGCCCCACGCATGCCGCCCACATCACGTACGCACCCCTCCATGCCGCGCATTCAACGCGGGTTGTGGGGAAGCGCAGCAGACGGAAAATTACCGCGGTAAAGACCGCCCCTCCTGCCCGCGCACCGTTTTTGGCCTGGCCCAACAACATGTTGCGCTTATGTGTGGCCAAGGCCCGGGGGCTCCTGTAGGTGTACAAAAGAAGGGGCACACCTTTGTACCCCTTTACCTGTGCACAGACAGTCGGAGCCGCGCCCATGGCCGCACTGAGCAGAACAGGGGAGGTGAACCGAGGTAAAACCAAAGCCCAAGATAGCCAACGCAACGCCAAGACCAGAAACACAAGACAACAAAGGGGCGGGGTGGAGTCCCCCGGCAAGGCCCTTGCCAGGGCAGGCCTCCGCGGCCCCGGCAAGGACCTTGCCGGGGCAACTTGCCCAAACACCAACGGAGCGAGCCACCCTTGAGCCCGCGGGTTCCAATCCAACTAACTACGGTTGGACCAAGGCTCAGGAGGCACCCCTGTTTTGGCATGCAGATCTTCGTCAAGATCATAAGTACATGAGATCAGATGAGGACTAGAAGATGGCGACCCTCGGCAAGATCCTTGCCGAGGAGAGCCACAAGACCCCCGACAAGATCCTTGCCGGGGACGATAGCGCGCCACGGCAAGACCCTTGCCGGGCCACCCGGCAAGGCCCTCACCGAGGACGCCAGCAGGGCCACTGCCAGGCCCGCACCAGCCAAGTCTCCACCGCCGTTCGCATGCAGCCGCCAGCCCGACCAGCTGGGCGGGCACCTGCGTGGCAACATGCAGCTTTCAGGCCAACTCAGCACACGCCTGTGTGGCGGCATGCAGGTCTTTGTGAAGACCCTGCCACCACGCCACCTCAGCTGCCTGGCTCCCTACATGGCGCCGCACGCATCGCTGGCCAGGGCGCGTGTCGAAGCGAGGAGGAGCGGCGACGGACGGGATGGGCCTCGCTCCCGCCCCCAATAAAGCTAGGGGACACCTCAGCTGCGTATTAAATGCGTCTTGTCCTGTAATACGAGCGATAAGCTCGTAGTACTGTACGCCTTTCCACCTCCTGTGTGCCACTGTGGCAGCCCCTTTCGACTATAAAAGGAGGCCCATGGCGTACTGGAGGGGGATTCGGCTCTTTGGAACCACTCATCCACCGTAGCTAGTTCAAGGGCTCAAGAACACTCAATACATCGACCAAAGCAGGACTAGGGTTGTACGCATCCTCGCCGCCCGAACCTGGGTAAACGATCCTTGTGCTGATTACTAATCCTACTCTTCTCGCAACCCTGCGCCCAGGCAACCGTAGTAGGGATTCTTGTGATCCCATAGGTGTCATTCCACACTGACAGGAACAAACGCGCAACTACTAGGAAGGTGTATTAGTAGCGTTCGGTGTCCAAAAAGTGCTACTGCTTTGCAGAATAGTAGTAGCGCGCTCAACCCGCGCTACTGTTGAACATTAGCTGTAGCGCCATATCAGTAGCGCACACCCGCGCGCCACTACTACGCTTCCAACCCGTGCTACTGCTAGGCTTTTCCCTAGTAGTGTTAGTAATCGATCTTAATTGACTTAGGTTTAGCCTAGATCATCAACATCAAACATTCTCCCCCTTGACCACAAGGCTAAACTTATAAGCCCACTTCTTAATAAAATTGCATATGAGATAAAAGGATTGCAATGGTCCGTTAGTACCGCATAACCCAGTTACTACAATATACCACGTCATCTTGAAATGGAACTTCTGTAACTTAGTTGCTCCATGAATTTAGTCCTTACATGAAAAACTTATGAGCTCATCCCTTTGTTGGAACTTATACAAAGCCAATAAAATAAAATGGTCAATTATGTACCATCGATCTAACTGACGACAATACATCATTCCATCGAAGGAACAAACCCCTTTAGGTTTGTGGGGAGATGGTGTTGCAATGGTCCCAAGAGTGTAGTTTCTCTTCATATATTCTTGTGCATATCCTCATACGCTTTTGAAATAAAAAGAAATATGTTATGTTTCCTGAATGATAATTTGTCCCTTAATAGTAGTCTGCCATTTATTCTTTATGCCGGCAACATTAGAAGGCAGGCCTCTTTAAATATGATACTTAGCTTTATTGTCTTTAGCATAACACTTAAGCAACAAGATATTAATCTTATATAATGCTCCACACTTATGCCTTGGATTTAATACTTGTTTGTCGAGTCTTAAAACTTAATCCATCAAGGCCTTCAACATGTTTGATACTTGAATTAATCTTTCACAATGTCATAGGTTTGACAGATATTTTTTGGCATGTTACTCTAATAATCCGCACTCTTACATAATGTGTCCCGGGATAAATAATCTTAAGAAAACTCCTCATTCTTTAAATTCATATGGATCAGGGACATGAATCCATATCTCAAAAATTTAGGGATCAAAGCATGTCACGAATTTAGTTTGCATCTTTAATGATGCCTTAAGGAGATTGGGTAGAGCCATTCCACAATATGGCTCCCCTGCAAGCAGTGGCGAATCCATGATGAAAATAAAGGGTGACCTCAAAGGTAACGATGGAAAAAACCAACATTTGTTTGAAAAATAATAATCTTTAATTTTTTTGTCCGAATTAGCTGAGGTTGCTCCAGATAACTACTAAAACATGCACTAGTATTTACTCGAATTTTTCTGATTTTTTTAAAATATATTAATTTTTAAACCAAATTTTGAATCGGCTTTGCTAAATAGCCATAATTTCCTAGTCCATTTTTCCAAATGTGCTCAAACTTTCTAAGAATACTACTAGAAACATGTACTCGCTCTGTCCCGTATTGTAAGACGTTTTTTGACACTACACTAGTGTCAAAAAAACTTACATAATTGGACGGAGGGAGTAGTATTTACTGGAATTTTTGAACCAAAATTCGAATCTGCTTAGCTAAATAGCCATAATGTCCTAGTCCATTTGTCCAAATGTGCACAATTTTTTTCAAAATACTTTTGGAAACATGTAGTACTTATTGTATTATTTTTGAAACTTTTGAAACGAGTGTATCCATCTTTTTTGGAAAAAATGGACCGCACTGCTGCTGTTCGCTCAGGGAGATGTGCTGCACTACTGCTGTTCGCTATGGCCTATGAGCACCAGCAATTGGGCTGTTGCTTTATTGGACTGCCGGGCTGAGATGAAGTGTAGTAGTAAAAAGAAATCTTTTTCTTGAGGGTAGGGTAGAGCCTGTTTAAACCTAGCTAGTGGACTCGCCACTGCCCGCAAGGGTGAAACTTTTGTGGATAAAACTTTTGTAAATTCACACCTTGCCAAATATCTTAGCGTTCCACAACTTGGTGGTTACCGTTGTATTTAAATGCGAGCATGCAATCCCTTAGTGTGATTTATCACACATCGCTTTAGTGCTTACGCCAACAATGCAAAGGTTTTCTTAATAATTTTCCAAGGGTCTGGTCCTGGACTTATGTCTGTCAGTAATCCCGGTCTCATAAACTTAAAAGGGCACATAATAACTTAAGCATTAGTGACAACATGAGAAAAACTTATTGCCCTTTGAGGGAGTGAACATAAATCTTTATAATGAACTTTAATCCTCCCCTTTATGGACCAAACTTAGTGAATCTTTCAAATTCAAAGGACATCACTAAGATTAATTTAGTAGCCCGAGGAAAAACCTCAGGTCTTATGCAGTATCCCTATTGCTTATTGTCAACATAATATTGACTAATCATAAAGTCTTACTAAAATTACTTCTAATTTAGCTTTGTACCATTGTCACATACTCATTGTCTCAAAATTAGTTAATCATCATGACTGATTCCTTATTATACAAAGGAAAAACCTTTATGAAATTTCCATCTCTAAAATCTTAAATTTGATGACCATATATCACCTTTTTATAATTTATTTCCTGAAACTCCCATTCACATTAAATCTTTTTCAGTAAGTCTTTAACAAGACATGTTGTTTGGAAGTTAAGAAGAATTTTTCCAAGAATTACCTTGTCTATCTGGTTGTTAGGAAAGTTGTTGGGAAACGTAGTAGAAAACAAAAGAAAAGCTCCCTACGATCACCAAGGAACAATATGAAGATGCATAACGGGTTGTGATCAATGATCATTACCGACTCCGGGAGTGCAGCGGAAGTAGACAAGTCATTCTAGATTGTACTTGGAGTCCCTGGAAGGTTGAAATCGATCCCGCGAACAGCCATCAAATGATCCCTTGAACAGAAGACCGAAAGCACGGCTGACGTGGCTAGAAACTGCGTCGGTATTTCCCCAAAGAGGAAGAAATGATGCATCATAGCTACGGTAAGTATTTTCCTCATTTAAGAAACCAAGGTATCAAACCAGTAGAAGAACCAAGCAAAACTATTTAAAGGGTACCTGCACACAAAGAACAAATACTTGCAACCCAACGCGTAACAGGGGTTGTCAATCCCTCCTCGGTAAAAACATAGTTGTATTTGTATGAGTTTTGGTAAATAGATCTTGATAAAATGCGAAATAAAATAAGTAAAGAAAAAGTGCAGCAAGGTATTTTTGGGTTTTTGGAATAATAGATCTGAAAACGTATGCGGCAAAAATAGATCGGAAGGAAAATATGATAAAGGATAGGCCCGGGGCCCGTAGATTTCACTAGTGGCTTCTCTCGAGAAAATAGCACATGGTGGGTAAACAGATTACTGTTTGGCAATTGATAGAAGAACAAATAATTATGACGATATCCAACGTGATGATCAATATATAGGCATCACGTCCAAGATTAGTAGACCGACTCCTGCCTGCATCTACTACTATTACTCCATGCATCGACCGCTATCCAGCATGCATCTAGTGTATTAAGTACATGGAGAAACGGAGTAATGCAATAAGAACGATGACATGATCTAGACAAGTTCTATTCATGTAGGAATAGATCCCATCTTGTTATCGTTAATAGCAACGACACATGCGTGCCTCGTTGCCCCTTCTGTCACTTGGAGAGGACATAGCAAGATCAAACCCATCACAAAGCACTTCTTCCCATTGCAAGAAAAATCTATCTAGTTGTCCTAACTAAACCAAAGATTCGGAGAAGAAATATGAGGCTATAAATAATCATGCATATAAGAGATCAAAGAAGACTCAAATAATATTCATGAAGAATCCATCTTGCTACTGCCTATGGACCCGTAGGTCTATGGTGAACTACTCACGCATCATCGGAGGAGCACCAATGAGTATGATGAACCCCTCCGTGATCGTGTTCCCCCCCCGGCAAGGTGTCGGAATAGGGCTCTAGATTGGATCTCATGGTTCTGAAGGTTGCGGCGGCTGGAATTGTTTTTTTCTCGACTCCCCTAGGGTTTCTAGAATATTTGGGTATTTATAGAGCTGAGAGGCGATGTAGGAGACCGCTATGGGCCCCCCAACCCAGCCTCTAGCGCGCCCTGGTGGGTTGTCCCCATGGGCCACCCCCAGGTGCTTCCTTGGCTCCCAAGTTGTCTTCTGGTCCAAAAAAATCTTCAAAAATTTCCGCTGCATTTGGACTCCGTTTGTTAGGGATATTCTGCGAAGTAAAAAACAAGAAAAACAACAACAACTGGCACTAGGCACTATATCAATATGTTAGTCCCAAAAAATTATATAAAGTTGCTATAAAATGAATATAAAACATCTAAGATTGATAATAGAACAACATGAAACAAGCAACAATTATAGATACATTGGAGACGTATCAGCATCCCCAAGCTTAATTCCTACTCGTCCTCGAGTAGATAAATGATAAAAATAGATTTTTTTTATGTGGAATGCTACCTAACATGTTCATCCCATATTCTTTTCTTTTGTAGCATCGACATTTGGACTTTTAGATGGTTCAAAGCAATAGTCTAGTTTTGACATGAAGACTTTCATACTCAAGCATATCAACAAGCAACCACGTCTTTCAAAATATCAACAATAAAGAAAGTTATCCCTAGCCCATCATGCTCAATCATTGATCCATTCACGAAACACACTCGCATATTATCTATATCCAATGCTCAAGTATGATCATAGTGCTCTCTAGTTGGTTATTTATAAGAGTAGATGGAGACTCAAGTAAAAATAAAAATTGCATAAAATTAATTAGATAGACCCATCACAGAGGGAATCAGAGATTTGTAGAGGTGCCAAAGCTCAAAGCTTAAATTGAGGGAGATAAAAAATTTGAGAGGCATACTTTTCTCGTCAACAAAAACGACCGAGTAATTCCCAACACTTTCCATGCTCGATATATCATAGGTGGTTCCCAAACATAAAATAAAGTTTATTTGTTTTTCCATCATACTTTCACACTCCACGGCTAACCGTATCCACGGGTACCGTCCATACTAACACTTTCCAAAAAATTTATTATTTGATAATATAAAGTAAAAAAAATCATTTCGGGACTGGGCATCCCTATTACCGCCGTACTCTCGTGCAATGACAAGTGAATAAACACTCATCCTGGGAATAACACATCTAGCATGGAAAATATTGGCCACCCCTGCCGCTTCATGAGCGGTACGAGCACACAAAAAAGAAATTCATGGCAGCTCAACCACCTGGACGTGAGACATCGCTGAATTTTAAGATTTGAAGAGCGATGAGAAGGAGTGAGCGTACCGGGACGACTTACAACAGAACAATCTTGGAGGCCATTGGATCATAGCCACTTCCAGAAAGAGCAAGTATTATTGATTAACAGTAAGTATTATTGATTAATTAGTTTTCTGCAGATGAATTAGGTACTTCTGCGTGCGTATCCTAGCTGCAGCGCCGGTGCATGATGAGTACACGGACTTGTGTAGATTAAATTATTGCCGATTAATTAGTCAATTGAGACCAGGCCACTCCCGATCTATCAATTGTCTCTCTCCCGATCTATCAATTTTTTCATCGTGCGCACAGGGCAGAACCCATAGCTAGGTATCAACATGGGATAGGTATGTCAATTTGACTGGTTTAGCAATTTCTATATAATACACAATACAGTTTCTAGACTTTTATATTGCCTAATTCTAAAGAAACTAGCATCAAAACATGGATTTCCAACTCTCCTGATGAATGGTTCTAAAACTCTTAATAGATAGGACAAGAAAATTAGAACTCTATCTATTTGTGTTTTCATTGGTTTTCATTATATATTATCAAATACCCTAGATTGGTTTTTCTGAGCCGTATCCTCGATTGATTAACTCCAAGCCAGAAACGAAGCAGAAAAAACTAGATCACGTACTCCCCTAGGTCCTCCTGAAAACAGCAAAACAAAGGTCACGTACTCTCATTGCTTCTCCATGCACATGCCGCCACCGCCTACAGACGGTCGATCGGCCCTCTAAGCGCGCATATCAGGGAACTCAGGTTTCAAACTCACCTCATGCATGCATCCATACAGGGAGGATCTTGGTATATACGTAATGACATGACTTGCCTTGCCGTCCGTGTGTGTAGAAGGCCAGAAGCTAGCTATGGATGGGAACAGCTGCCGCCATCAAAATTTACATACTGCCCTTGATTCTCCCCAGGTACATCGGGCATCCACTTCGTGCACATCAGGGAATTCAGGTTTCAAAATTACCTCATCTCCGCATCCATACCGCAGGGGAGGAACTAGGTACATGATGGCATGACTTGCCTCAATGTTCGTGTGCTTAGAAGCTTGCTATGGAAGTGAACGGATGCCCTCAATGGAGGCCTGTGGTTGGTGAAACATGACACAGTATATTGGCTAATGAACTTAGAAGGCTCAGGACAATCTAATCTTTACTAATGCTTCCGTGGAAGGATATATCTTTTCAGTCTCAACGAGGAATACAAAATTTCTATGCCGCGACTTATGCGTCAATTGGTAACAGAGAGACTGAGAGAGTGGCATATGTTTTGATTGGTAGCAGAGAGAGTGTTCTGCTATGCCAATATTCTTGGATCAATGTGCTGTCTATGGCGAAGTACGTGCCTGATTTGCTCTCTGCCGTGCCCTGTTATTTAAGAAAGAAAAATGAAGTTACACTTGGGCAGAAAGATCAAGGATATTAAAACCTAATCCCTACGAAACCTTTCCTTCAGGTTCTTGACATTCAGGAGCAAATCAGGGGCACCAACATACGGTCGTTCACAATGTATAGTGATATTTTGAGAACCCAATAAGGAGCAAATCAAGGATATTAAAACCCAATCTACGGTCGTTCCCAATGCTTGGTCATGGAGCTAGGTGCTGCTACGTGACAGGTTTATGTTTTTACTGCTCCATCTAGTTGTGCATAATACAACATAAGATCTCTTATCAGCATCCACAATGCAAAAACAGGATCGAGGTGTGTATCTATCATGGATTCCTATGTATAGTGATATGTAAGAAACATATGCCGCATGCTACAAAGTTTCAATTCTCTAGATCACTGAATTTTTTTTCTCAACAAAATAGTGCTCTGAGAAAATTCAACCAAAGCTGCAAGCGAAGATGAAGAAACAGCTGGCTCAGCGTAGTCAAAATTCCAAAGAACCAATTGGTTTATTTGAAATTCACAGTAAGAAATATTTGTGTAGACAATATTACTTGATTTCTCTTACAAACATTGGTAGTCTATTTGGCATTTGCCAGCGACTATGTGTTCCATCCTTGAAGAAACAGTATGAATCTCGGCTAATTTTTCAAAATATCTATTTCCATATGTGTATAGTATGCACATGTCTTCCCAGTAGATTCTTTTTATCATACTAAATATACTGGCTGAATCAATTGATATTTCTCTGCTGACATGATATTTTGAAGTTAATATTAGTACGGACTCCAGATTATTAATTAGTTTAACTCGAGTCAACTTTTACAAAGTATTTATATGTAGTTTCCTGTAAACTTTAAAGTCAGAAGTGTTTAGATATTTCCCGCCCTCCATTGCAGATGTCAAAATCAAATATATTATACTGTTACATGGTAGATGTCGGCCACATTTTACCCTAGAATGGCAAAAAATAATGTTTTCATCTATCTGTTTATCATGTATTCAGACTAAATATTGACCTGTGTTACTTTATTTTTGTTTCCCCTTCTAAACTCTGCATTGAAATCATATTGAGCATGCTCTTATTGCTTAGAAGAACAACAAACTATTATGGCATACAAGTTATGTGCAACTGATATTTGTTAAGATAGGTTTAACTGTGTATGATGTACATGTTCTGATCTTCAAGGTTTACATGAAGCTTTACTTGCACACATGGTATCATCACTTCACCATAAATGATTGCACTTGGTAAATTTATATCGGTTGTATACTGCATGAGCTAGCTCAAAACCATATATGAATATAGTTCATAGAATCTGTATTCATCTTTTACAAGGTCTGATTCTACAGAATAGACATCTATTGAAATGGTATATGAACATTTTTATGTTTTTCCCTCTAACTTCATGATTCTTAAATAAGCCAATGTCCAATAGAATTTCAGCAACTAGGTTTCCAGCGCCATCTCAACATAATTACATCACACAATAGGAAATTTGGAAAAATAAATTGTACGTGTTCAAGCATGGAGATCTTAGCTATCTCTAATATTGCATTATACAAGGTCCTTATTAAGAGGACATGGAGTCAGCAAGAAATTTAACAAGGAGACATCTGATTACAACGCTATATCTGAGATGTTGTACATAACTATTTTTCACATCCCATGAGCATCGTAAGCCGATACGCTCGTGCAAATAGATTTTTTGTAAATTAAAAATATTTTGAAGTTGAAGTTAATTGTTTATAACCAGTAGGTTGGTCCTATTTTCAGAAATCTCAAAACAAACATGTATTTATTCCAGATACCAACAAAAATAATTAATTTAAAATCGAGGGCCCATGAAAGAAGTGGTAGAATCCGATTTATGTACGTATTCTACATTGTTTACTATTGATCAACTTGCTAAATTGTAGAATAGTTATAGTTTCATTAGTCGGAATTACAAAGCAAGACTGCCATGCACATAGTAATATGTCTTATATACTTTATTCTCAATTACAATTACAGACCTTCGATTTGTTGCATATTTTGAAACTAAATGGGAGATGAATAAACTATGCTATATATATATATATATATATATATATATATATATATATATATATATATATATATATACATACAAAATAAATTACGGGCATATCATCTTGAGATTTACGAAGTCACCGTAGGCGCCTCGTCATTGAAGGGAACGTCTCCTTCCAGTGAAAGTGCATCGCCGAAAATCCTGAAATAAATCCAGGAACGAGCACCAGGACTTGTACCCTGGTGGGATGGGGATGCGACTGTCCCTCTAACCATCCAACCATATGTTGGTTCACCCCCACAAAACACACTGACATGTTAAACATTGGCTAAAGAAACTGATATATTAAACATATGAAAAGAAATTTTGTGATGATCGAACTTAAGGAAATGGAAAATATGCACCTTATTAAAATTTGAGTAACTGGGAAACGTCAGGTGAATTTCTGGAAAATGCAAAATGTATATACAAAATTTTCTCGAGAAATTAAGTAGGTGATTCATGCATAACATATGTTTTATATTTAGATATCAATGAGAACAACTAACATATCTAAAGCAAAACTATATTTGCAAAGTGCTCGTATTATAAAATGTTCCCACAGTTGAATCCAAAATTTGTATCAACAAAACAAATAATAGTGTTCTCATGATAAAATTTGGCCATATGACTATGTTAAATTCTTACCCGCACACATATTTCCTATTAATCAAGTATCATTCTGAATGGTGTACACTCCCTACAAATAAATAGTGCATATATTTGTGTTTATACTAAATTATATTTTTTCCATGCCGCAAATTATTCTGAGCATATCCGTGTGATCATATAATACATCATCTACCATATACCAATGATGCCATTTTCCATGGCAAGCGGGACCCACATAGTACATATGATTGTTTCTGAACAATTCGACATAAACGTGCCTTCTGGACAACCAAGGAAATTTCAAAGCGGATTCCCGCTAAACCTGAAAAACACCACTACACGACCAACTGACAAAACTACCAAATATTAACTTAATTTAACAAAATTTTATTACATACTAGCCCGCACGAATGAGCGGGCCACTCTGCTAGTTTCTTCAAAAATATTAAAGCACAGAGTGCTCAAAAATATATAAATGAAGCACTAGAGCAATTCCATAGCTCAAAAAAATTTAAGTGAAGTACATGGAGCAATTCTAACAAATCATAGCATAATTTTGGCTCTCTCAAATAGGTGTGTCCAGCAAGGATACTTGTGACAAAAAGTCAAAACAAGCAAAGACTCATATAATACAAGACGCTACAAGCAAAACATATGATATTTCACGAATAACAATATAGCTCCAAGTAAAATTACCGATGGTTGTTAGAAGAAAGAGAGGATGCCTTCCGGGGCATCCCCAAACTTAGTTGCTTGGTTCTCCATGAATATTAACTTGGGGTGCCATGCGCATCCCCAAGCTTAGGCTGTTTTCACTCCTTATTCCTTCATCCATCATGATCTCACGCAAAACTTGAAAACTGCAATCACACAAAACTTAACAAAACCTTCGTGAGATCCGTTAGTATAATAAAGCAAATCACCACTCTAAGTACTATTGCAAACCCATTCATATTTCATTATTGCATTATATCTACTGTATTCTAACTTTACCATGGCTTATACCCCTTGATATAATCCATAGATTCATCAAAATAAGCACACAATGCAACGAAAACAGAATCTGTAAAAAAAAGAACAGTCTGTAGTAATATGGACTTCGTCCATACGTCTCTAACTCCAAAATTCTAAAAATTTAGGAGATGTTGGCAATTTGTATATAAATCTTGTGTAAAATTTAAAAAGCTTTCGTGACTTCTGTGATGTCTGAATTTTTTTACTGGACGCAAAAGTTTCTGTTTTCCAACAAGATGAAATCAACTGTCACCAAACATAATCCCAAAGGCTTTACTTGGCACTAAACTTAATTAGCACATAAAAACACAATAATGACAGTAGCATAATTGTGCAAACACTCAAGAAGAGAAAGAAAAAGAAAAAAATATTCATTGGGTTGCCTCCCAACAAGCGCTATTGTTTTATGCCCCTGACTAGGCATTGTGTATAGATTCAAGTATTGCATCTTTGGTTTCCAAATCCTCAATCACACAACCAAAATTCTTCAGAGATTTAGCAGGCATTTTTTTATACCAATACTTCTAGGAATAGGATTGAAGAATTCATACTTGCAAGTAGGGTCTCTTATAACTTCAACAAAGTTGGGGTGAATACTAATCAGTTTATGATCTCCCTTGTTGTTATTAGGAGTGGTACCCTTGTTCTTAGTAACTTGTGTAGACTTGCAAATGTTTACGAGAGTTTCTTCAATAGTATTAATAGAAGAAAAGGTCGAGCTTAAGTGACTAAAAAATTCTTCTAACTTATAAATCTGAGAAGGGCTTTCTTCTATTCTTTCATTAACCACGGTTTCTTTTTCCCTTAGAATTTTAAAAACATCTCCCGCTTTTGACCCGATTTTATTAGCAAGGTTCTGCATCTTTTTATCCAAATTTTCAATTTGCTCTATGGGGATCATCTTCTTTTCAATAGCATCTAATATTTGCATAACTTGCTCAAGAGTTAACATTGTTTCATTAATAACGATAGGTGGGTCACCCACTCACTACTAGGGAATATGCTATATAATTTGCACAGAAGTTTTACAGTCTGCGGAGCGAGTTTGTGAAGGTTCTTTTGGCCTGATATTTTTCAATAGTCCAAGTCAATTCTTTTTTTCTTACGCAAATGTTAAGCCCACACGTTTGGCACGAAGCAACATGGCCCAAACACCTGCAGTACCATTCATTTTGCCACTTCAAAACAGATGACATCAGCGGGAATCTTTTTGTTTTTCGGCCTAAAAATGTTTTATCTCCTAATTAAAAATTCAAACTAAAAATCCGTTTTCACCATTAAATCCGTCTCGACGAGATCTTCGAAACTAGATCCCATGTTGATATGTTGTACGATTTTTTTTTGCCAAAAATTGCCATGATGTTTACACTGTACTTGCCATAGTGTTACACTAAAGTTGCCATGTGGCAATTTTAGTTTATAGAGCATGGCAATTTTAGTACTTTGATTGCAATTCCAGTACTTTAACCATGAAAATTATGTTTTTATGAACCATGGCAATTTTAAGTGCATGTATCATGGAAAATTTACTTTACGGTTCATAGCAAGTCTAGTTTCTTAATTTCCCGTTTTATAATATGTCAAAATTTACTTTTAAATGTAGAAGAAAATAGCTGGAACATATCATGGCAACTTCAGTGTAAACACCATGACAATTCATGTGCAATAGACATGGCAACTTTCAACCTAAAAAAAGTCGTCGAAACATATTGATATGAGATCTAGTTTCGAAGATCTCGTCGCGATGGATTTAATGCTGAAAACAGATCTTCAATCGGATTTTTCATTTGAGAGATAAAACATTTTAAAAACTGGAAATCCAAAAAGTTTCTTACATGCATGCATGCGATGACGTGGCAATCTGTTTGCTTTAGAGAGCGTGTGGTGCACCTCTCTTCCTGCCACACATGTGGCAGTTATCCATGTCCTTTTCTTATATATACAAATTATGCTCAATGACGTGTGCAACAGTGCTACAGTACCTAGAGACATGTGCCGGCCCATGAAAAAAAAGTACTTCCCACGCAGGCCTAAGGGTCCTTATAAGCACCAGGGTTAACCGTGGCTTTGACTAGTTAGGGTTTAACACGAAATTTTGAATTCAAAACAAGACACAGATCCACACATGGGGGCGGTACCTCCTACGGTGTGGATCATAGGTTCGGGTGAACCATGGTCCTAAAAACACCTCTCCTCCTAATTAACCATGACGTTGCCGATGATCTGATCGAGATGACGACGACGGGAACAAGCAACATGGAGCGACAATACCGATCATCTGACTGAGGCAACGACGGCGACGGGAACAAGGAACACGTCGACCTCATCGAAGCAACCTCGCAGCAAGGGTAAGCGAGGGAGAGGAAGGAACCTATAGCTAGCGGCAGCGGTGCCAATCATGGGAGCGACATCTGTCGTGTGCTGAAGGAGGCGACGTCGACAGGAACAATCTCAGGAGAGCAGGATTTGTGGTGCGTGGAGGCTGTATGCAAAGTCCCTCCCGTGCGTACCCACGTTGATTTGGCAACACCTGTCCCTGCGATAAGTCGGACGGAACCTGGCTCTCGTACGCCCATGGCTTCCTCGATCAGCTCGATTGCACATTCCGCCGGCTCGCAACCGCGCGTCTACATTAGCTCGGCTGCAACCGAGGCGGCGCGGCCATGAACGATTGCCGGAATTCCGAGAACTACGGGTAGCCCCGCATCGGCAAGCAGACTGGCGGTGGCGGCAGAACAGGAGGACGTCGTGGACTCGCCTTGGCACAACCGTCGAGATGGAGATGGAGCGATTGAGAGCCAAGGGGGTCGAGGCGTCAAGAAGCAAGACAAAATCCGCCCCCGCCGGCGACGGCACGTCGTACATTGACGCCATGGTCTTGAACCTCAATTAATTGATTCTCATCCATGTAAGATGCCCTATCACCGTCAAGGTCTAGAACCTTAATTGATTATCATCCACGCGATGGACAAGGAGCCCAACAAGCACGATCTTGAGACTCACCGGCAGGGGTCTCCATAAAATCCGATCCACCGCCGCCACTGATCAGGCGCGAGGCGCTAGGCCATGGCGCTCATGAGTGGATGGCACACGCCATCGAGCCGATCGAGGAAGCCAGAAGCATGTGAGAATGGGATTCGGTCCGATGCAAAGCAGGGACAGGTGTCACCAGATCAACGAGAGTACACACGGAAGAGGCTTTGCATACGGTCTCCACGGAATTTTTTTCCCCAATGGGAATACATTGGGATTGCAAGGCACTTTTGGGTCCCTTGTCAAGTTCCCCTTGACGCTCGCTGCCCAGAGGGATGGTCCTGCACACTTCTGTCCCCGGGAGGTCCCCATGAGGTCCTGCACACATGCCATGTCGAGCGAGTGTAGCGACCCGACCTCAGACGGTTAAGTCTTTGTGTTTAAGTATTATCACTGGATCGGTATGCTGACACACACAGTATTTGAGGATTTATAACAGAGATAAATCACATGTATAAAGTAACGGAAATACTATTACCTCAATCCAAATTGCGGAAGTAACAATAAGGTTGTGGATTCCCATCAACACCAACGGCAAAGTTGAGTGTAGAAATCGTAACGCTAACGTATCACTTACTCGTCGTAAGAACCCTGCAACATGAGACCTTGCAGCCACAAAGGGACAGTACATTGAATGTACTGGCAAATTCACACTTTAGAGCAAATGATGAATAGTAGCTATCACTACATGCATATATGGCTGGTGGAAAGCTCTAAGTTTATTTTTGCATAAAGTCAAAGTTTCCCTACAGCAAAGGAATACATTTTTATTTAACTATCAAGTTCGTTGATAAACATTGAGAAGGTTCCTCGAACTCAATCCCAATTAAAAGTTAACAACCGAACAAGTTAATTAAGTAAAGTGATGAGATCAACATGATAATTCAAATACCAGATACTCAAGATGTCCATAACCGGGGACACGGCTAACCATGATTAGTTTGTACACTCTGCAGAGGTTTGCGCACTTTTCCCCACAAGACTTGATCTCCTCCGTTGGATTTCTCGCACTACATGGTGTTTGAGAAACGGATGACCGAGACACAGTCTTTTAGAAACATTAACTCTTTACTCTGGGTGGACAGTTACACCTACTTTCCCCTACATCTGCTAGCCCACCACTGAAAGAGGTCATGCAACATACTCAACTATGCTAGAGCCCATAATAGTTTGTGGCTGCACACGGAAGTTTCTAGCATGAATAATCTTATGATCCCTTTGAGCCTGGGCGGCATTCCATAAGGTGATCACACGGGTACTCCGGGATCCCCTTGAGCAAACACTGGGTTCTCCAGGTGCCCGGGCAAAACCACTGGGTGCTCCATTGTGCCCCAACCAATCCACCCAGATGTGTATTAAAGTAGCCACCTTAAATTAACCGTTAATTAACAACTCTCATATCTGTCATGAATCTCACAAACCAATCCACGTCTACGAGCATAGCATAGCAGTATAAACATAACGTAGGAACTCTCAGGGGTTGAATGCATGTAACATCCCAAATTTTCAATTTGAAATGTTATACATAGATCATTCATGCATATCATATTTTATTGCATATTCGTTTCGCGATCCTCGAAATTCTAAGCAACTCAAGGACCCTCGGAGAGAGTTGCGGATTTCACCGTTTTCATATTTGAATTTTATCAAATATCGAAACGAGGATCAATTTGTTTTATTATTTTCTCTCCGAAAATATTTCATATAAAAAAATTGAGAGGGGATAATATGACTTCCCCAAAAACAATGAAATATTGGAGGAAAAATATTAAAAACAAATAAATATTTTATTTGGGATTTTATTGCTATTTTATTTGCATAGGAAAAATACGCGTTTTTCAAATTTGCATTTTAGGCCCAAATAAATGTTCACCTTGTCCGGTAGGTTTTTAGAGGACGGGAAAATTTTATTTCGGGATTTTTGGCGTCCATTTAGTATTTATTTTCGGTGTTTTTCTGCACGGAATTTATTTAAAAAAAAGTTTTTCTGCGGGACCGAACTGGGCCGAGGCCCAGTTGGCCAGCCGCGCCAGCCCACCCCTCGCTCCGACCGACTCCGACCGGAGTCCGGCCGGCGCACGCCGCCGCCGTCGAGTCCGGGGAGGAATCCTCCTCCCCCGGCCCCTTGCCCAAGGCGCCGCCTCGCCCGGCCCTTTAAAGGCCGAGCCGACCCCCGCCTTGACCCCCACACCAG
>NC_057814.1:586287153-586295200 GCF_018294505.1 Triticum aestivum | reverse complement strand
GTCGGTTTATTTCGGTAAACCCTAGATCTAGATCCGGTTTTTAAAAAAATTTCTGGTTTATTCTTTTAGAACGGTTTTTCCTGTCGGTTTATTTATTTAGCGAACGCCTGTTCGTTCTTTCGTTTTAACGAACGGTTTTCACCCGTTACCCGCAGACAGCGAACGTTCGTTCGTTAGCCTGTTCGTCAGTTTTTCTTTTTCTTGGATTTTTCGCGATTATTCTCGATCGCGATTTCTGATCCGATTTTCGTTTTAGTTTAACTTTTCGCTCGTTTGTCGGAATCAGGCAATTCAAGCGCGTAGATCTTCGTCTCGAAGCACTCTTTCTGTTTAACCAACTTGAACTAGATTTTGGTACTGTAAAATTTGACTTTAGTCCAGATTAGTAAACGAATCTTGTTTCTTTCGCAGTTTGAGTTTCGTTGCTCCGTTTGATTCGATTCTTTTTGCAAACCGGAGTTCTTAAGTTGAACTTTCTGGTTAGATCTTCTTATTTGAGTTTTACCCGTGCATCTTTGCTTGATTGCTTATGTATGCTATTGTTTGTTTGCGATAGACTTCCTGGAGTGCGAAGCGTGCTACTACGAGTCTCTAGGTTTTGCGGATCATCAGCAAGGCAAGTAACACTTTGATCATATCCCATTGTTACCCAGTTTTTATGCATTAGCTCCAATCCTCAAACACTGCATGATTAGGATGTGATTAACTTGTGGGTAATGGGAAGTAGTTGATGAGGCAGAACCTATTGCCCTGTTATAATCAAACCCTTGGGAGTTACTTCTACGTATTGCTTATATTGCTATGCTATGCTCGTAGACGTCGTTTGGGTGAGTGAATCCATGATAGATGTGAGGTTGTTAATTAATGGTTCATCTTAAGGTGGCAACTTTAATACACATCTGGGTGGATTGCTTGTTGGGCACCTTGAGAATCCAGTGTGGTCCTAGGATATACCGGAGTACCCGTGTGATAATCCTAAGGTCCGCCACCCAGGCTCAAAGGGAACTGAGATATTTCATGCTAGAAACTTCCGTGTACAGCCACAAGCTATTATGGGCTCTAGCATAGTTGAGTAAGTTGCATGACCTCTTCCAGTGGTAGGCTAGCGGATGTAGAGGGATGTAGGTTGGTACTGTCTACCCGGGGTTAGAGTTAATGCTTCTGAAAGACTGTGTCTCGGTCATCTGTTTCTCAAACATTATGTAGTGCGAGAAATCCAACGGAGGCGATCGAGTCTTGTGGGGAAAAGTGCGCAAACCTCTGCAGAGTGTACAATCTAATCATGGTTAGCCGTGTCCCTGGTTATGGACATCTTGTGTAGCTTGTACTTGGATTATCATATGTATCTCATCACTCTAATTTAATATTGTTGGGTTGATAATTACTTTTTAATTGGGATTGAGTTGGAGGAACCTTCTCAATGATGTTTCAACTACCGTGATAGTTAAATAAAATCTATTCCTTTGATGTAGGCGAAAATTGGCTTTTCGCAAAACTGTAACCCTAGGGCCTTTCCACCAGCCAAATATGCATGTAGGGATAGCATTATTCTGTTCTTGCTCTACCGTGTTATATTGCCAGCATATTCCATGTGCTGACCCGTTTTCGGGTTGCAACGTATTATGTTGCAGACTTTTCAGATGAGGAGTAAGGTTCGTTAGGTCGTTGCCGTGCAGCTGGGCTATGCCATTGGAGTTGATGGACTCACTTTATCTTCCAAACCTTCCGCTGTTATCGTATTAGATGACCTTATGCCATATTTATTGTAATAAGTTCTCTTTTGAGATATTCGATATAATAAGTGTGTGATTGCTACTCTGTTATAAATCCTTCGAGTACTGTGTGTGTCAGCATTACCGATCCAGGGATGACACAGAAGCACAGAGACTTGACCGTTTGTGGTCGGGTCGCTACAAGATGGTATCAGAGCACACGCTGAGTGTAGGACACGACCACTAAGATAAGCCATAGGTCACTCTTCTCTACTCATTTCTGACTCCTCTCCATTTTGTACTCTTAGGATGGCGGATTCGAGGAACAAGTTTGCACAACCGGATGAAGACACACCCTTTGGACGACACTTGAAGGAAGTCACTAGGTACCTGAACATCAGAATACAAAGCTTCACCGGGACCTACAACGCCACTTTAGCAAAAGAGGAGCGCTGGATGATTCGAGTTCAAGTTCCAGGAAGGACGTTCGCGCCAATCACTGAGCCCATAGAGTTTTCCTTTGTTGCACCAACCTGGAGTCTAGGCAAGAGCATGGCAGCCCACATTGCCATGGGACGTATTGGAGAAGTCTACAGCAAGGATCTCAAGGACACTATCTACCAGATATGTGGGCGCCGAGATGAGCAATGGGAGATGATCAGCACCAAGAAGGACCGATCCATTGCAGCTTTCTTCCAGGAGTTAAACCAGCACATTCGACGCCAGGAGAATCAGATGTGCGCAGACATGATAGATTTGAAGAAGGCGAAGACAAGGATCACCGAGCTGGAAGAAGAACTCAAGTCTACACGCTATGGATATGAGGAGGAAATTGCAACACTATTGGAGAAGAATGACGACCTGATAAAGAAGATCAGAGTATTCATGGGAGACCCCGTGCCAGGAGGAGAGGACGACGATTCCACTTGCCCCGAGAACTACATCATCATCGACGACACCGACTCCGACCCCAGTGAAGATGACTTTGAAGACGAAGCTGGAGCAGACATCATGGAGTCATCCACTGATCAAAATTTCTAGATGACCACCAAATGATTAGTAGTATTTTCCCCATGTATATAGTAGTAGTTTGAGCACTTTTAACGATAGTTCTAGACCGTTTGTATGCCCTTGCTTGATTGATTGAGTGACATGATTGTGTTTGTCTCATGTGCATATGGGTAGTGCTTTCTCACTAGACCCCTTTTCTATTCTAATCTCTCCCCAGAGACCCATCAGATGCCTCCGAGACGTGACACCGGATTTGTCTTCCCACCGGAGATCACCCAGTTGATCCAGCAGCAGAATGCCTTGATGCAGATATTAGTCAAGAACCAAGGAAACAACAACAACAACAACAACAACCCGCCTCCAGTTGACAACTTAGCTCGCTTTCTGAGGTTGCAGCCGCCGGTGTTTTCCAGTAGCACCGAGCCTATAGTTGCTGATGATTGGCTACGCCGTATTAGAAGGGAGTTGACCACCGCAGGTTGCACAGATGCTGAGAAGGTGC
This sequence comes from Triticum aestivum, assembly GCF_018294505.1. Classification (NCBI taxonomy): domain Eukaryota; kingdom Viridiplantae; phylum Streptophyta; class Magnoliopsida; order Poales; family Poaceae; genus Triticum; species Triticum aestivum. The sequence goes on along the minus strand of NC_057814.1, from coordinate 586,291,975 downwards.
GCTTTGCCGCACATCAATTGGATGGACTAGAAGCCTCATGGTGGGAGAATTATACGGCCACTTTCCCCATAGCCAACGTCATTTGGGATCAGTTTCAGCAAGCTTTCCGCACAACCCATGTCTCAACTGGAGCTATGAGCATGAAGAAGCGTGAGTTTCACAACTTACGCCAGGGGAACCGTACTGTAGCTGAGTACGTGGATGAGTTTAGCAAGTTATCTCGCTATGCCCCTGATGATGTGGCCACAGATGCCGCGAACAGGAGAAATTTATGGAAGGGCTGAATGATGAGATGAGCATGCAGTTGATGGTGGAAACATTCAACAACTACCAGGAGTTGGTAGATAAGGCTCTTATGATTGAAGGGAAGCAGCATCAGATTGAGAGCCGTAAGAGGAAGTATGGACAAGGAAGATACAACTCAGGAGCTCAGTAGAAGCCTCGTCTAACCCCGAACTCGGGAGGACTTGTTCATAACCATGGAGGTCATAACCACAACGAAGGAAGTTCGCATAACCACAATGGTTCCAAGAATGGGACTGGGAACGGAACAAGCAACAATCAGAACCGCTCCAATCCAGCCACACCCGCCAAGAGAGACCTAAGTCACATTACTTGCCTCAAGTGCGGGAAGACTGGACACTATGCCACGGAGTGCCCTAAAGCGAAGAATGGAAACGGTAATGGGAGCGCTGGGAGGAAGCCCAATCCATTCAACAAAGGACAAGTGAACCACGTTAACGTGGAGGAGGTTGAAGAGCAGCCAGACGCGGTTATCGGTAAGTTTTTGGTTAAGTCTTTTACCGCCCTTGTTCTTTTTGATACTGGTGCATCACATTCATACATATCAAGGGGATTCATGGATAAGTTTAAACTACCAACCCAAGCCCTTAGGACCCCTCTGTTAGTAAGTTCACCTGGAGCAGAGTATATGGCTAGCCGATGGTGCGACCGGATACCCTTAACCATTGGTAGCCATGTTTTCCCGTCAGACCTAATAATTTTGGAGTCACAAGGATTGGATGTGATATTAGGCATGGACTGGATGTCAAAGTATGGGGGAAGCATTGACTGTGCTAGTAAGTCGATTTATCTCACCACCCCGGAGGGAAAAAGGATCAAGTATGTATCCAGGCATGCGACAAGGAGAACCCAAGTAAATTCCCTCTCAGGAGTTGTTCAAGAAGAAGTGCCTGTTGTAAAGGATTACCCAGATGTATTTCCAGAGGAATTACCAGGCATGCCGCCAGATCGGGGCATCGAGTTTTTGATAGAACTGTTGCCAAGCACCGGGCCTATATCGAAGAGACCATATCGGATGCCCGCAAATGATCTGGAGGAGATTAAGAAGTAGATCAAGGAGTTATTGGAGAAAGGTTACATCCGACGAAGTTCATCACCGTGGGGAGCCCCAGTGCTCTTGGTTGAGAAGAAGGATGGATCATTGAGGATGGTTGTTGATTATCGGGCGTTGAATGAGGTGACGATCAAGAACAAATACCCACTGCCGATGATGAATGATTTGTTTGACCAGCTACAAGGAGCTAAGGTGTTTTCGAAGATCGATCTGCGATCAGGATATCACCACCTGAAGATCCGGGAGAAGGATATACCTAAAACCGCATTTACCACAAGGTACGGGTTATATGAGTATACGGTCATGTCATTTGGATTGACTAACGCCCCTGCCTATTTCATGAGCATGATGAACAAGGTGTTCATGGAATATTTGGATAAGTTTGTTGTGGTGTTCATTGATGATATAATGGTATACTCGAAGAATGAAGAGGAGCACAAGGTGCATTTGCGTTTAGTTCTCGAGAAACTCAGGGAACATCAGTTGTATGCTAAGTTCAGCAAATGTGAGTTTTGGTTGAAGGAAGTTGGATTCCTTGGACATGTTATATCAGGAGAAGGTATAGCAGTAGACCCCACCAAGGTTCAGTCGGTCACTGAATGGTTGGCACCCACTTCAGTTAGCGAGATCCGCAGTTTTCTTGGACTTGCAGGATACTATCAGAGATTCATTGAATTTTTTTCCAAGATTGCGAAGTAAATGACGGAGTTATTGAAGAAGGATACCAAGTTTAAATGGACGGAAGAATGTGAGGCGAGTTTTCAGGAGTTAAAGAAACGTCTGACTACAGCCCCAGTGCTGATTCTGCCGGATATACGCAAGGATTTCCAAGTGTATTGCGACGCCTCTCGGTTAGGACTTGGAAGTGTGCTTATGCAGGACGGAAGAGTTGTTTCGTATGCCTCACGACAACTAAGACCGCACGAATTGAATTATGCCACACATGATTTGGAGTTAGCAGCTGTAGTGCATGCACTCAAGACTTGGAGACATTTCCTTATTGGAAACCGTTGTGATGTGTACACTGATCATAAGAGTTTGAAGTACATTTTCACACAGAAGGAGCTGAACCTTAGGCAGAGGACATGGTTGGAGCTTATAAAGGATTATGACATGAAGCTTCACTATCATCTAGGCAAGGCCAATGTCGTAGCAGACACTTTGAGCCGGAAGAGTTATGCTAACACCCTCGTAAGCACAGGATTGCCAAAGGAGTTAGCAGAGGATCTCAGGGAACTTCGATTGGAGATTGTTCCTAGAGGTTTTGTTGCAACAATGGAAGTTCAGTCTACATTGTTAGGAAAGATTCGAGAAGCTCAGAAGGATGACAAAGAGATTGTCGAGATAAAAGAGAGAATGAGCAAAGGAAAGGCCAAAGGTTTTCATGAGGATGAGCACGACACCTTATGGTTTGAGGACCGTGTTTATGTGCCCAATAACACAGAGATCAGGAAGTTAATACTTCAGGAGGCTCATGACTCACCATACTCGATACACCCCGGAAACACGAAGATGTATTTGGATTTGAAGGAACGTTTCTGGTGGACTGGTATGAAGAAGGATATTGCCGAGTATGTAGCCGTATGTGACGTATGTCAGAGAGTGAAGGCGGAACATTAAAAGCCAGCAGGATTGTTACAGCCTATGCCGATACCCGAATGGAAGTGGGATAAGCTTGGCATGGATTTCATCACCGGATTGCCCAGGACCAAATCAGGATATGATTCTATATGGGTAGTAGTTGATCGCTGGACCAAAGTGGCTCACTTTATCCCAGTGAAAACCACCTATACAAGTGTGAAGTTGGATAAGATATACATGACCAGGATCGTATGTCTGCATGGAGTTCCAAGGACCATCGTATCAGATAGAGGAACACAATTTACCTCAAAGTTTTGGCATCAGCTGCACCAAACTTTGGGTACAAGGCTAGAGTTCAGTACAACATTCCATCCACAGACAGATGGACAGACCGAGAGAGTCAACCAGATTCTGGAGGATATGTTGAGAGCTTGTGCACTAGATTATGGATCTAGTTGGGATGACAATTTCCCTACGCGGAGTTCTCATACAACAATAGCTATCAAGCCAGTTTGAAGATGGCACCGTTCGAAGCTCTATATGGACGAAGGTGCAGAACACCGTTGATGTGGGATGAAGTTGGAGACCGACAGTTGTTTGGACCAGATTTGATCAAGGAGTCTGAAGAGAATGTTAAGTTTATTCGAGATAGACTGAAGGTAGCTCAGTCCAGGCAGAAGAGTTATGCAGATTCGAAACGCAAGGAAGTAACCTATGAAATTGGAGACAGAGCATATCTGCGAGTGTCACCTCTGCGAGGAGTGAAACGTTCTGGAGTTAAGGGAAAGTTAGCCCCGAGATTTGTAGGACCATACCGAATTTTGGAACGTATGGGAGAGGTTGCCTACAAGTTGGAGTTACCTGAAGGACTGTCAGGAGTTCATGATGTGTTTCATGTTTCACAGTTGAAGAAGTGTCATGCTGAGATGGCCGATATACCGCTAAGAGATACAGTGCCTTGGAAGCGATTCAGTTGGACAGTGATCTGACCTATGAGGAGAAGCCAGTCAGGATTCTTGAATTTGCCAGCCGAGTCACCCGCAGCAAGGTTATCAAGTTTTGCAAAGTTCAGTGGAGCCACCATACCGAGGATGAAGCCACCTGGGAACGAGAGGATGATCTTCGCAAGGACCACCCATACCTATTTTCTAGGCAACCCGAATCTCAAGGGCAAGATTCATCTTAAGGGGGTAGGTTTTTAACATCCCAAATTTTCAATTTGGAATGTTATACATAGATCATTCATGCATATCATATTTTATTGCATATTCGTTTCACGATCCTCGAAATTCTAAGCAACTCAGGGACCCTTGGAGAGAGTTGGGGATTTCACTGTTTTCATATTTGAATTTTATCAAATATCGAAACGAGGATCAATTTGTTTTATTATTTTTCTCTCCGAAAATATTTCATATAAAAAAATATGAGAGGAGATAATATGACTTCCCCAAAAATAATGAAATATTGGAGGAAAACTATTAAAAACAAATAAATATTTTATTTGGGATTTTATTGCTATTATATTTGCATAGGAAAAATACGAGTTTTTCAAAATTGCATTTTAGGCCCAAATAAATGTTCACCTTGTCCGGTAGGTTTTTAGAGGACGGGGAAAATTTATTTCGGGATTTTTGGCGTCTGTTTAGTATTCATTTTCGGCGTTTTTCTGCGCGGAATTTATTTAACAAAAAGTTTTTCCGCCGGACCGAACTGGGCCGAGGCCCAGTTGGCCAACCGCGCCAGCCCACCCCTCACCCCGACCGACTCCGACCGGAGTCCGGCCGGCACACGCCGCCGCCGCCGAGTCCGGGGAGGACTCCTCCTCCCTCGGCCCCTTGCCCAAGCTGCCGCCTCGCCCGGCCCTTTAAAGGCCGTGCCGGCCCC